>NC_091169.1:41459898-41529898 GCF_040958095.1 Procambarus clarkii | reverse complement strand
GCTGTTAGACGCGGCTGCTCGCAGCCTGACGTATGAGTCACAGCCTGGTTGATCAGGTATCCTTTGGAGGTGCTTATCCAGTTCTCTCTTGAACACTGTGAGGGGTCGGCCAGTTATGCCCCTCATGTGTAGTGGAAGCGTGTTGACCAGTCTCGGGCCTCTGATGTAACAGGGGGTAACATATACTCTTGCCCCGCGCCTTACTGCCGATCTGGGTTCGAGTCTTGGCTTGGGAGGATTAATTAGACTCCAATCCTTAATTGTTAGCTCCTGTTCATCCAATAGTAATCGCCCTCTTGACCAGGGAGGCTGATCAATACCCTCCCAGTAAGCCTTCTACATATTGCTGGAACAATGATGGATGTCTTAAAGATGCACTTAGATAAGTTCTTGCAAGAAGTGCTGGACCAACCAGGTTGTGGTGGATATGTGGGCCTGCGGGCCGCTCCAAGCAACAGCCTGTTGGACCAAGTTACCCCAAGTCAAGCCCTGGCCCCAGGCAAGCAACAGCCTGTTGGACCAAGTTACCCCAAGTCAAGCCCTGGCCCCAGGCAAGCAACAGCCTGTTGGACCAAGTTACCCCAAGTCAAGCCCTGGCCCCAGGCAAGCAACAGCCTGTTGGACCAAGTTACCCCAAGTCAAGCCCTGGCCCCAGGCCGGATTAAGGGAGTTCAAGATACCCCGAAACCCATTCCAGAGATAATACATGTATTTAACTGTCATAATGAGGGGGAGAGAAGCCACACGGTAGAGACCAAACCAATGAAGGTCCGAGATTCCAAGTCCAAGTTCGCATCCTGTTCTTAATATACGTAAATGACCTGTCACAGATGCAATATGACTGGGGAAATATGGACGGAATGCCTGCATACTGATACACAAAAATTAGAATATCCCACACAAAGAAAATAAGATAGTGTTGTAACCAGAGGAAAAGCAGAGCAATAAAAGTAAGAGCTAAAAGTAAGAGCAGAGCACTAAAAGAGCTCTGGAGAAAGAGGGGCAAGAGGAACTTAACTGGGGAACGTCCTTGAATAAAAGATGGAGAGTCCCTGTGGATGTTTACCTCGGATAAAACCTATCATTACAATCTCGTATAAACAGGGGGGAACTCTGGAGATATATGCAAAGCTGCCAAATATAAGCGCCTTGTGAGAAAATAGATAGTTTCATGTAAGTGAGACCAGTCCTAGAGTATGCAGCACCAGCTGGGAACTCGGGGGTCCACTAGTAGGGTAAAATGGGACACGCAGGGATGAGCAAGGGGGAAGAATGTGTACCAGCGGGAATAAAAGAAGGCGGAACGTAGTAGAGTGAGGGAAGATGAAGGACGTAAAAAATGAGGGGAGATTGAGAGAGCTGAAGGAGACGTCGTCGAGGGGGAAAAAATGAGGGTAGGATTAAAGAGGGAAGGTGTGCAAGGAGGGGAATTATAGAGGGGAGGTAAGAAGAGATGCGAAGGGAAAGTAGTTTGAGGGGAGAGAGAGACGTGAGGGGACAGCAGTCTTGGCTAGACCATAATCTCAGCCACAGACAACAGTGTAGTTGGTGACTCGACTCTTCCCATAACACCCTCACAGAAGGCCTCGTGCAAGAGAGACTGGTGACAATATGTTGATAAATAATGGCGGAAAAAAGTTTGAGAATTATACTTTTGTTTGACAAAAACTCTGTAAAACATCACACACAAACGCACGTACATGCTCAGAGGGGAACACACGCGTCCAGGGTCATCGCGGCAGAGCGGAGAGGGTTCGGAGTTCGCAGGCCACGGACCTGCGGAAAGTTTCTTTCACTTGATGCCTCTGTTCACCTAGCAGTAAATGGATACCTGGGAGTTAGACAGCGGCTACGGGCTGCTTCCTGGGGATGTATGTGTGTTAGAGAGAAATACGTGTAATAGACATAATAGAGGAAAAATAAATTGGTTAGAAAGGCGGGGTCCAAGAGCTGGTACTCGTTTGAGGTGTGTTTTCACCTGTCTAGTTCCCCTCGCTTCCACTGTCCATCCCACCCTTCCCTTCTCCACCCTTTCCCCTCACTTTGCCCTTTTCCTTCTCTCTTAACCACTACCCACGGGCAGAGAAACTGACTACCGCCTCTCTTATTGCTGTCATCTTATTCCCATTATTTATGGTTTGGGTTATCTGCATATTAAATTGTAATTTACTGTTATGATAATTGATTTTATTGAGGTTCATAATTTATTGAATAATGATTAACCATCTTCCGTTTCCTTTTTTTTCCCTTCCTCTCCCCTCCCTCCCATCTCCCTCATTTTCCCCACTCTTGCCCCATCTGCCTACCCTCCTCCCACCGTCTTCCCTATTTTGCTCCCTTTTCCCTTCCCTTTTGCCCCTTTTAGTCAGCAGTCTCGAGCAGACGTTTCCATCTGAGAGAGAGAAAAGGGTAGCCGGCTGCAAGTTTCTGAACTCTACGACAAACACACCAAATATTTCACATTTGACTTCATAAAAATCACATGGGGTCTATACACCTTATTTCCTAAAACATTTAACTTAGGCTGACCCCGACCAGTCTATGTCCGTCCCATACCCCAGTTCGTTCCCCGTGCAAAGTTAAGAGCGTCTAGCCCCAAACATCTGGCCTCCAACCTTGGACAGACAGACATCAGTCTCTATTACAGATGTACTACCCCCGGGCTCCGCGAAGGATAGTACCCGGCATTGCCTGGATCTGTCCACCTGTCTGCAGTCTGTCCTCTCATATAACACATTCTATTTTGAGGAGAAAAATCCTCGACGCCAAAGGTTTAAATTGCTAAAAATTATAGCAGGTTGCAAAATTGACGTGATGTCATGTTTTCTATTTGTGGGTCCTCGGGGGCAATTTAGTACATAATATGAGTGACACTGTGGACACTCGAGGGGACTGACTGGCTGCTATCTGTCTGTCTCTGTCTATATATCTATCCATCTATTTTATCCTTCCTTCAAAACCTCTTCCCCTTCTCTCAGAAAATATATTAAGAACCACTGAAGTATAAGAAATGGTTATGCTCATGTTAATCACTTGCCGTAGTTCACACTTAAAACTAAAACTCCATGAAAATGGCCTCGGGCTGTTTATAATTGCTAATATATAAAGCATTTAATTTAGGCTTACATCGACTTGCCTATGTCCGTCATATGCCTTACCAGACCATTCCGTCCCTGCCAATTTGAGTGAGGCTAGCCATTAGCGTCTGAAGCTCCACGTTTGGACGAACAGTCTCACCTATAGGTATTAGATTATGAAACAAGACCTTGTTAAATGTTTACTTCAATAATTATTTAGATTAAGTGTTGCCACGATTTCCTGTTCATCCTTACATAACGTTATCCGTAAACCAGACATTAGTAGGATAGGCTGAATTCATATTAATTAGTTTATGCTGCTTCCTACCTGTTGTTGGCTCCGGGGATGAATTTACCTGCGGCCCGGTCTCTAACTAGGCCGCCTGGTGTACAATGTTAGCACAATATCTTTCTATACATGTTTATGTAATATTACTAGCCTTAATAAAGGTCAGATTAAGGGTTTACATGATAACTGTGGGATAGTAAGGCATTTATCTACTTATAAGTGATACGAGTTGTTAATATTAGACAATTTAAGGCTTCATAACCAAGAATGTGCAGCACCAACTTGGGATTCCTCAAGTTAGCGCACACCAATACTGGAAAATGACTTCTATATTAGTATTAAATTAGAAGGAGCAGGCTTTGATGTATAATCAAGCTTAGTATGTCATTGACGTGGTTAGATACCATTCATAGATAAATAACACCGAACTAGGATACAGATTACAGCTCGGCCCGATGACGTCCTCTCACCTCTGCGGTTGGTGGCAGACTGCGGCAACGTTTCCAGATTTAGCTGGTGTGGGTGAACCAATTACTCCGCCGGTAGATAAAATCTATTACAAAGCGTAGTTTACTGCCCACAAATAATTTAACTCGTGTCTTAACTGTTAGTTAAACTCTCTGCAACTGAGACTATAATGACATAATGAATGACCCACTGAGACTCTATAATGACCGAAAAAAATCTCGCCCTAGTTTCCTAAGCGGAGGAACAAAAGGCGTTCTGCGGTCGTGACGTATGATCAGTGTTGCCAACCTGTTCTCTTGCAGCACACTCTACATTATTTACGCTATCGTCTCCAACGTAAAAAATGCGGTAGTTTAAGGAGATTGTGATCACCGGAATATTGACGCTTCCTGGGACTAATGAGAATCGGCTCCGGTTCATTAAGTGAGCTGCCAAGCTTCGGGTTAGGCAAAACCGCTGCATTTTTTACGCTGTGGTTATCGAGGGACGAGGATATACCGGTATACTTCAGGTTGATTCTACTCTCTGTCCACGATATACCGATGAGAAATATAACGTAAACTCTTTTTTTTTCTCCTGTACTCTATAACAAGTTTTTTTTTTAACTAGATATAATTTACCTTCAGTTCGTTTTTCTTTATAGTTAATTATTTATGGCTTTCAATAGGGAACTTGACATGATTTTGAGTTACGGGATCAACCTGGTTGTGATGGCTACGTTGGCCTGAGGGGCTACAGTGACAGACAGACTCATGAACCTGACAATCACTAGGAAAACCAGGCTCCAGACCCGGGTGTGGGAGCTCGAAATTTACCACGGGAAAGCCACAGAAACATTTCGACTTGACATGATAAATGCAAATCCCAATCATCAACTATATAAACTCCTATAGTCACGTGGACAATAAATGTATATGGACTCCAGAACAGCTCTGAAAATCACAAGTGAGAGTTTTCATAGCTCTGAGTGTAATAAAATTTAAAAAGCAGAACAGAAACGTTCATCTGAATATCATGATCTCTTTAGAGGGCGTTATCGTGATCCCTTAAGCGGACTTGAAAATGCAAACGAACGTTAGGAAGCTACTTTTTATCTTTTAGTTTACCAGAGATGTGAAAGGATATTTTTTTTTCCCCGCGGGGGTTATCCTGGGGGTTATCTTGAGGTTATCTTGAGATGATTTCGGGGCTTAGCGTCCCCGCGGCCCGGTCTCGACCTGGCCTACTTTTTGTTACACTCTCCCTTCCCCCCCTCCCTTCTCCCCCTTCCCCCCCCCCAGGAAGCAGCCCGTAGCAGCTGTCTAACTCCCAGGAAGGAAACATTTTGCCCATTTGTCTCCGCCTCCACCGAGGACCGAACCCGGAACCTCAGGACTACGAATCCGAAGCGCTGTCCACTCAGCTGTCAAAAGGGAGAAATCTGTATAAAATATATTTTAGTCTGTGCGTAAACCCATGGATTCGAACACCGTTGAAGGGAATTAGACCAAACTGCATCATATCTAGCATGTACCAAGGGTGATGATAGATGCTTTAGGGGGTTTCAGTTCGTGGATTCTGTTCTTTAACAGTGTCTTGTTTCCGCTATGTTGTTATAAGGTTATCTCGGTAAGTGCTCGTTGATCACGCTACACAACTCACAACTGATCACTTTGAAACTTTATACGAGTAGTGACGTCACGAGGGTTGTGGTGGTGGGGGGGGGGTCAGGAGGGCTATTTCCCTTTTATGGTCTTTATGGTCTTTTATGGCTTAGTTTCTCTTCTCCTTTTTCCTATTTCCCTGCCCAAATGTATTCCATAAAAGATCTAAATTATTGGGACCGCTTAAAATCTCTGGGTCTGTATTCTTTAGAACGCTGGCGAGAGCTCCCGCCAAACACACACCGAAACTACGACGTTGGTACAACGTTCGAGCAAGTTTTAACACCTAACCAGTTATAACAACCAATATAGCAAGTTGTAACAGCGTTCTAATACGTCATAAACACGGTAAGCCAAAATGTAACAACTTTATTACACGTTGTAACAAGCGGAAAATAGAGACAGTTTCGGTTTGTGTTTCCAGGCTACAGACTGATATGCACTTGCAAAAATATTACAGCGACTGATGCCAAAATCTGCACACGGAAATAACTCCACATGAAACCAGCAGGGACTTCAACGCGGGCTATTTTGCACTTCCTGCATAGTTTCAAATGTAGATATGATAGAGCCCAGTAGGCTCAGGAATCTGTACATCAGTTGATTGGCGGTTGAGAGGCGGGGCCAAAGAGCCAGAGCTCAACCCCCACTAGCACAACACGGTGAGTAGACATGCATACAAAGTGCAGTAGATACGCTAGAAGAGAAGTTTATTAACAATAGGGTCTCAAGGCTCTTCAACCCTCTTCCTCTAAACGGGCATAACCAGGGTAGAAAGGGTACCTGATCAACATTGCCACAAGATGGGGGCCTGACGGCTGAGTGGACAGCGCTCGGGATTCGTAGTCCTAGGGGGATCAATCACCCGGCGGAGGCGAAAACAATGGGGGGAGAGTTTTTCCACTCTGATGTCCCTGTTCACCTAGCTAGTAAATAGGCACCTGGGAGTTAGACAGCTGCTACGAGCTGCTTTTCTGGGGATGTGTAACAAAAAGGAGGCCTAGTCGAGGACCGGGCCGCGGGGGACGCTAAGCCCCGAAATCACCTCAAGATAACCCAATCACCCGGATTCATGCGACAGGTTTTGAGCAGCGGCAACTAACAGTCTGGTTACCAGCAACCAGGAGTCCTATTGTCAAGAGAGCGGACCGTGGACACATTGATCCCCGGAACCATGTGAGGGGTAGCTCAGTCGATTAAGGCAGCGTCTGGGATGCTCACGGACGCAGGTTCGAATCCTCGTCACACCCCTTGTGGATTTGTTCACGTGAGGGGTAACCTTTATTTAAGCTCTCCACCCTCCTTTCCCCTCCCACAGTGCACACGCTCTGAGACAAAACTGTTTGCAGGATTAAAAGTAAATAGAATGATTTCCCTTCTTCAATTTCCCCTCTTCAATTTCCCCTCTTCAATTTCCCCTCTTCAATTTCCCCTCTTCAATTTGGCCGGGACAAAATCACGACACTATTCTTGCCCGGCGGGAATTTTGACCGTAATTAGAGGCTCCGGACATAATGACCATAGAGGAGCATGAAGAGGCAAGAGGAGACAGCACGAGACGCGAAGAGGGGAAGTGAAGAGGAGGAGGAGAAGGGGAGGAAGCGAGTGAGGAAGATGAGGGGAACGAATGGAGAGAGAGACAGATACAAGGAGATTAAGGGTGTTCAGAAACGAATACAAAGAGGAGGACAGGTTAAGACAGATGAACAGAAGAGGATGGACAGACAGACATGTGTTCGGAGACAGCAAACACACACACACACACGTGCACACGCACACACACGCGTGCACACGCACACACACGCGTGCACACGCACACACACGCGTGCACACGCACACACACGCGTGCACACGCACACACACGCGTGTGTATAGTCTCGAGAAGCAGATAATTAACATTACTTCTCTTTAACTACAAGTTTAAAGTTAAAATAAACATAAATAACTCATAAAAAAGGCAGAAATTATATCGTTCCACAAAAGGGGCAACAAAACAATTGTAAACAAAATACGGAGCGTCAGCGTTAATATCTCACATTATAAAAATATTTTTGTAAAAACTAGTGAATGGCAAATTTACAGCTCTGTAGTCACGGGGTCACGGGGTCAGCCACTTCTGGCCAGCTTGAGTTTCGCACCAGACCATCCTTTATTATTATTATTAACATCTTTATTGACAAAATTAATTACAATTTTGCCTAATCTGAGGATTTCGATTAAGGCTCCTCCCGCAGTGATGGGCCCCCGTAAGATGGTCTTAAACGCACTTTAAGACAACCAAATAAGTAATTATCAGAAAAAAACGCTAATTTCAGAATGTTATATAGCAGGAAAAACAAGAAAATTGCCGACGAAATTGAAACTGTCATCAGGAAAGCCTTCAATAAATGAGACTATGTGGAGAGAAAAAAACAACAAGATATGCTTAAGAAAACAATAACTGCAAAGACATATAGGGAGATAAATCTTACGTGGAGCATCCTTTGGGATGGGGTTCTGGGAGTTGTTCTACTCCTCCAAGCCCGGCTCGAGGCCAGGCTTGACACCTGATTACTTGGTCCAACAGACTGTTGCTTGGAGCGGCCAACAGGCCGACAAATCCACTACAACGCGGTTGGTTCAACATTTCTTGCAGGAAGTGTCATTTTTTTTTGGTTAAGAAGTCTACTTGAATTCGGCAACTTGTTAGCAAACGTCTGTCGTGAAAAGCTCTGTATCCCAGAGCTCTGTGACTCCTCAATGTCTCTTTCTCACGGACAGAAACTATAGAGCTTTTATATTTTATATTTTTATATAAATTTTATATATATATTAAAACAAACTTTTATATTTTATTTACAGAAAATAAAATATAAAATTCTGATTAAATGTAAACGAAGTCCTCCAATGGGCTACGAAACACATTGATCAATAAAGAAAACATCACCTCTTGTCCTGTGGTAAAGGCGAGGAAAATAAACTAACTTCGTAAATAAAAAAAACTATTAATACCCAAGAGTGGACGGAGTACTCAACAGGTCTGGGATTAATCATGCAAGAAGAATTTGTTTAAGGACAGTGAAGCTGAACAACTGTTGCAACTGCTAGTATGTGATTCGGTGATTAAGGAAAACCTCCCAACTATGAGATGCTGAGCCAAAAAGGGCACTTTCTCAAGCCACCAATAATCTCTTGGTCAAAATTCTGTTTCAATTAAAATCCGCCATTAAAGGCTGTTGATTTAATTAAAACGCTAAAATTATTACTCCTATAATTCCTCAAATTATTCTCCCGGAACAAGGGTCAGTATTGTTAACACAAGTTGACATTCGAGGGAAGGGAATTATCAGAGGAAAGCGTCAGGCCATTACGACTATATAGTACTGGGAAGGGATCAGGATAAGGATTTGGGATGGGACGGGGGGTAGGAATGGTGCCCATCCACTTGGACGGTCGGGGATTGAACACCGAACTGCATGAAGCAAGACCGTCAGAGGGAATGGTTCCAATTCTACAGAAATAATTCCGTTCCAGATAACGAGGCCTTTGCAGAATGTGCATAATAGCTCGATTGAAAAGTTGAGATGCAATAATGTCAATAACCATTTAAGTTTCCAAGACTTTGCAACATCCTCTTCTTAAGATTAAGGGACATTACAAACGCACCGTTTCAACCCCCACTTTGTAAATATAAGGAACATTACTACCAGATCTCAAGCTATGTCTAAAGAGAAAGTCGATGAACTCCTCCTAAGGGTACTTGATCGACCGAACTCTCTTGCATCACTCCTACCTGCTGCTGGCGCCAACAGCTAAACTGGTCACACCACGAGTAAACAGGGCCACAGATATACCTCCCAGAATTACTAAAAACCATATCCACATGCTCATGCTAACGGCATGACTTAATGCTCTTTGAAAAAAACTATATATATTTTTATACATTTAGACCTCGGTAGTAAGAGTATATATATATATATATATATATATATATATATATATATATATATATATATATATATATATATATATATATATATATATATATATATATATATATATATATATGTCGTACCTAGTAGCCAGAACGCACTTCTCAGCCTACTATGCAAGGCCCGATTTGCCTAATAAGCCAAGTTTTCATGAATTAATTGTTTTTCCGACTACCTAACCTACCTAACCTAACCTAACTTTTTCGGCTACCTAACCTAATCTATAAAGATAGGTTAGGTTAGGTTAGGTAGGGTTGGTTAGGTTCGGTCATATAACTACGCTAATTTTAACTCCAATAAAAAAAACTGACCTCATACATAATGAAATGGGTAGCTTTATCATTTCATAAGAAAAAAAATAGAGAAAATATATTAATTTATGAAAACTTGGCTTATTAGGCAAATCGGGCCTTGCATAGTAGGCTGAGAAGTTCGTTCTGGCTACTAGGTACGACATTATATATATATATATATATATATATATATATATATATATATATATATATATATATATATATATATATATATATATATATATATATATATAAACCCAAACACAAGTATATCCTTTCACACATATGTATACACATACACATGTGAAAACATACCCATACACATATCCACACTGCATTTATCCAGGCGTATTTTAATGCAAAAATGTCCACCTGGCGCGCGGTGAGGCCACCTGGCGCGCGGTGAGGCCACCTAGCGCCCTACAAACAAAAACAAAACAGAAAAAAAAGTAAAAATAATGTTTGTTGAACAATAGGAGCTCACCCGTCCTGTGATAAAATGCTGACTTGCTTTTGTACGCGTGGGTCGCAAAAATGGTGAGGGGGGGGGGGGAGGGAGAGAGGAATAGGGGATGGAGAGATAGTGTAGAGAGACAAATAAGATAAAGAGGGAGACAATTATTATTATTATTAGGGGAAAACGTCAAGCCATTGCGGCTATATAGCACTGGGAAGAGGGTTAGGATAAGGATGTGGGGATGGGACGTGGAGAAAGGAATGGTGCCCAACCACTTGTGGACGGTCGGGGATTGAACGCCGACCTGCATGACGTGAGACCGTCGCTCTACCGTCCAGTCCAAGTGATTGAATTTGAAAAGTGGTTCCCAGAAAGGAAGAAAGAGTAGTAGAGGGAGTTGTTACAAAGGGATGGAACAGATTGGGAACATATATATCCACAGGAAAGAAGGGGAGATATATAGAAAGCAAAATGAAAATTGAATAACGATAAGAGAAGAACGCAAGATTACTATAAAAAGATGGGAATGAAGGGAAAATGAAAGGGATGGACATAGATAAAAGGGACAGTAACCATGGAAAGAAGAAATTAGGGGAAAAATGAAGGAAAAAAAGAATATTCAGCCGGCTTTCAGGAGAGGGGGGGGGGTGGAAACATGTAAAGATAATTTACAAAAGATAATTTAAAAAAATGGCTTCGGTGATGTTATATGGAGAGTGAGGGGGGGGGGGGTGATGGTGAAATTGAGCAAATAGGGAGAATCGCTGAGAAGTACTTCCCTGTTGCATTCATCCTCGTTCTGACAGTTCCTGTAACGGCGCTGGAACCAATCGTATTGGCGTTTGCCTTTCCATTGGAGACTTTCGGCGCCGTGGTGAGAGAGGAGGAACCTGCTGCATGGGTAACAGCTTCTCCCCCCATATCAACCTACCTTGGCTTTGCGCCCTGGAGAGGCCACTTCAGACCGACAACCAGAACTCCATAGTCTCCTGAGACTAATGGATGCCTACTACTTACCTATTAGTACTTTCTTATCAGTGTCTACGGAGGAAGGGAGATCTAGCTCTTTAATGCCCCGCCTACCAGCCTTGTCGTGCCCTTGGCATTATACGTTAGCTGTTATACGTTACCTGTTATACGTTAGCTGAATGGAGGTGGCTTCCACAACTACTTCTTTCAGGTCATTCCCCTTGTTGACCTCCCGTGCGACTGTAACACTGTAAAAGTGTTTGGTTTAGGTTAATACATACATAGAGTACATGAGTCACAGACAAGGATCGGAGAGGCGCCAGTTGTCTGCCTGAGATCTCACACCTCTAACCGTTAATGACCCCAAGTGACCTGAGGTCAGATCATGATAATTTCACCTTGCTTCCGCTAAGCGTATAATTGGAGCCGGGTAGCCTTCAAACATGCCGACGTTTAAGGAGTGGCTTGGTAGTGCCGGAGGCTATCTACTTGTGGGCGGAGTTAGCTACTAGGTTCCCCAATATAAACTCGGAGAGCTATCGAGCATGAAGCAATAGGAGACCGGCCAGCGGAGCAGAGCAGAGGCCAGCCGTCGAGATAGGCCGTCACCAGACGGGGGGTGACGCTGCCTGAAAATTGCAGACCCCCCCCCCCCCCTCTCTATTCAACTTAGACTCAGTCCTCGGTGAGTGAACATTTAGGTGACTTGGTCGTGTTTACATATGTTGTGTGATGATCAGGGGCAGTCAAGTTGTAGGGTTCTCGAATTCTTGGATGATGACTCACTTTGCATATTAAACTGGAACATTTTAATTGAATTGCTAAATTATGATACTTCATGTGAAATATAATTATGAATTTATTATTTAAATTGTGTTTAACTTTGTTCCCTAGAGATTTTGAGTTGAGGTGAGAAAGCCTCTGTAGTTACTGGTTTCATGGTTTAGAATGAGTACATGATAAAGATGGGACCATACTAATAATGATCTCTTGATAACATCTTTTGAGAATTTTGTGATACAGACAAGTTCCATTCCTTGTCTTGTATGTAATGATCATGAATGGATGGTGGCAGCATTTCGTCTTCTACTATCTACTCTTCTACTTCTACTATCTACTCTTCTCCTTCTACCTATCTACACCTCTCCCTCCACCCCTCTCTAAACTCTCACTTTCAACTAATGACCCTCCTCGCCCCTCCTACCTCTCTGCCTCTCACCCCAAACCCTCACTAATTACTTCACTATTCATTTCTTTCCTTTCGTTTTCTCTTATACGTTTGTGGCAATGATTCTGTATTCTAGAGTTCTCTCTAGAGTTTCGGGTAGCTGATCCAGTTACGGCGCCTTGTAGTCTTAGCACCTAGGTAGTCAAATACCTAGGTTACAAGGTGTTGAACGAGAGAGGTTGCCTTAGGATCTCTGGGAGTGCTCTAGAATAGTTAGCTAACTGAGGACGGGATAACGGACTAGAGAGAGCTGTTTCCCCCGGCCTCGTTAGTTAACTGGGGGGTGGAATAATGGACAAGATAGAGCTATTTCCCCCACCCCCCGTTACACGACTATTTCTTTAAATTTTATCGGCAGATTTGCTTTTACAACTTGCACCGACACGAGGACAGGATAGGAGTTGGGACACGAGGACAGGATAGGAGCTGGGACACGAGGACAGGATAGGAGCTGGGACACGAGGACAGGATAGGAGCTGGGACACGAGGACAGGATAGGAGCTGGGACACGAGGACAGGATAGGAGCTGGGACACGAGGACAGGATAGGAGCTGGGACACGAGGACAGGACAGGAGCTGGGACACGAGGACAGGATAGGAGTTGGGACACGAGGGCAGGATAGGAGCTGGGACACGAGGGCAGGATAGGAGCTGGGACACGAGGACAGGATAGGAGCTGGGACACGAGGACAGGATAGGAGCTGGGACAATAGGACAGGACAGGAGCTGGGACACGAGGACAGGATAGGAGCTGGGACACGAGGACAGGATAGGAGCTGGGACACGAGGACAGGACAGGAGCTGGGACACGAGGACAGGACAGGAGCTGGGACACGAGGACAGGACAGGAGCTGGTACAAGAGGACAGGACAGGAGCTGGGACACGAGGACAGGACAGGAGCTGGGACACGAGGACAGGACAGGAGCTGGGACACGAGGCCAGCACAGGAGCTGGGACACGAGGACAGGACAGGAGCTGGGACACGAGGACAGGACAGGAGCTGGGACACGAGGACAGGACAGGAGCTGGGATACGAGGACAGGATAGGAGCTGGGACACGAGGACAGGACAGGAGCTGGGATACGAGGACAGGATAGGAGGTTCGCACTTGAGGACAGAGGGAAGCAGGAATGGTGTCCAACCATTGGGTTGTATCGTGGAATATTCAATCTTCATATTCCTCTTAATTTAAAATTTATCGAGCAGGATTTTCCACCACTTAACCCGTGCTGGGGTTTGGTAACCATACACAACCACTTGGACTGGTCGGTCGATCGACGACCTCGCCTCTATGCAGGGTCGGCGTTCGATCCCCGATGGTCCAAATGGTTGGACATCAATTATTATGTCAAAAGTCTTTTACTCGCGTTCCCTCAAATTCTATAGTCATGTTGGCATCACTTCAAGTCTACTTCTCATCAATCTCGATTTGAATCTAGCATTGGATGAGAGTTGTGGCTCTTGGGCCCCGCCTTATAGCTAGTTTACGCCTCTCTACGTGTTTTTTTCTCATCTCGAAGTGTTCAGTGTTGCTCTACTATTGCCTGTGGTGTGTACTTAGAATGTGTATTTGTTTGCCAGCAAAGATACACGTCGGCGTGTTTGTGTGTTGGCAAACAAACACGCACACAGACGCCGACGTGTGTGTGTGTGTGTGTTTGTCTGCCAACAAACACAAACGCTGGAGTTTGTGTGCGCCGCTACACGATCGCTTATGTTAACACACACACGCACACACACACACGCATAAGTTCCATTCGCATGCTTATGGAGTCGCGGCGTACGTTCCCGTGTTCAAAGGGTGGCGGCATTCCCGCGATCAACCGGGTGGCGGCGTTCCCGTGTCTGCTCTAGTGGCTGATTGATTGATTGATGAAGATTAACCCACCACAAAAAGTGGCAAAAATGCAGATGTTAATAAAAACTAAATTTAATATATTAAATGTGTTAATAAGAAAAAAAAACCAAGTTTTGATAACCAGGCTGGTCTGGACCTTGTGTGGGCCGCGGTGTGTGTGTTCCATGTATGAAATATGGACCAATAGTGTACCAAATAAAATTGGTGTGTGTAAAATTTACATGAAGAATATTTTCTTAGCCATATCATGCTTACAAAATAATCCCTCGAAAGTTTTCGCTTTCGGAATTTTTTTTTTTCGCTCAGAGATTCCTATAGTTGGTAAGTAACGTGATTAAAAATTATTAGGAGAAAGTGCAAAGAATATATAGGGTGATATGAGGAAGGGATATGAGACAGACTAACAGCTGGGATATAAATATAGCGTGAGGGAATGGTGAATGAACACTTGGACCATCTGGGAATCGAACGTCGAGCTGGAAAGAATTGTTTTACTGGCAAGCATTACTTGGCCGTTATCTTACACACCAGTCCAAGTTGTTGGGTGAAAAGATTATCAGTATTTTATGCCTCGGAGCCAGTTTGGCACGGCAGTTTAGGGTATTCTTCACCTGCTTTGTAAATACTTTTACTTTCTTCACATTTTATGTTCAAATAACATTCATCATATTAGCAGACCAAATCTCCCATTACTCATCACCCAGAACCTCTTAGACGAAGTTGCCACAAGTCAAACCTGGCCCCCCAGGCTGCAAACACGAGAACTCTCGAAACTCTCTTCAGGTAAACTCCTGGTAAACAGATTGGGGCAGTACATATTCACGACACAGATCAGCTCCTCCGTGAGGCCAGGGCGCAGCCACCCACATGAAGCAAATACAATGAATACATTCCTTCTCTCATTCAAATAAAAACGCTTATTCATTAGTGTTAGTGAATGTCATGTTGGAGACTGCTTGTGAAGTTGTAAGCGCTCGCGAATTCTTAGTTTCATCATCACTTTTTACCAAAATGTTTCCGTTGCTTCGAACATCAGATCAAACGGTTAGTAATTGTCCCGCTGAAGCTTCGACGAGGAAAACAGAAGCATCCTCGAAGCTTGAGTGACGTATTTAAGACTGCTCTCAGGAGTCAGTCAGAGGAAGAAAGTAGTGAGCTTCTAAAGGCCAATTTCAGAAAAACCCTCGCCTGGCGAGGGGTCGTTTCAAAGCGGCCCTTGAGTGGAGTGGGATAAAGATTTCAACCAATCATCTCGTGTGTTTACTTAGCAATAGCGAACCAGCTAGCGGCCTTTGGGGGTCGTCGGCTGATGGGAGCGTTGGGCTGGAAAACCCGAGGCATTTTTTTACAGTGTGTACCTTGTGTAATGGAGCACTAACGTATCTTTAGGAAAGCTCCTTAACTCACGTTCAACAGTTTGCCTCGTTCCTGCACTCTTCTTTATTGTGGTAATGTGTACGTTATCTTCCCCCCCCCTCGTTCCTCCTCTTACTCTCCCCCCTCTCCCTCCTCTCTCCCTCCTCTCTCCCTCCTCTCTCTCCTCGTCTCGTCTTTTCAGAAAATTCCTTTTACAGTAAGATGAACTCTCTTGATGACGGTTTATAGGTTATGGTGGTGTGTAACCCAGGATGATAGAGCTACAAAGGAACGTGTGTTTGCTGCTGCTGCTGTTGCTGCTCCTTGTTGTTAATGCTGCTTGCTGCTGTTTCTTTGTGCTGGCATTTAATACTGCTGCTACTTCCTCTCTCTCGTGGGCACTGCCTCGCTAGCTCTCAAGATAAGCTCAGGAATCATCTTAAATATTTCGTGGTTAGGTACTTGTAGTGTGGTCAAGTAATGATAAGTTATGAACGGGAGGTAGACACAGGTGTAACCTATTACCCACAGGTAGATACAGGTGTAACATGAGGTAGACATGAGTAGATTTTCCACAGGCAGACACAGGTGTAACATGAGGTAGACATGAGTAGATTTTCCACAGGCAGACACAGGTGTAACATGAGGTAGACATGAGTAGATTTTCCACAGGTAGACATGAGTAGATTTTCCACAGGTAGACATGAGTAGATTTTCACAAGGCATTACAGGTGTAACATCAGTATTACTGAGCGCGACACGTAGGTGTGTGGTGGGAGAAAGCATCTTGTAGGATCTTACCTGGATCTTACCTGGATCGGGTCTCGGGAGTTTTTTCTATACTCCCCGAGCCCGAGGCCAGGCTCGACTTGTGAGAACTTGGTCCAACAGGCTGTTGCTTGCAAATGAGCCACTACAGCCTGGAATAGGACGCTGGATTAGAGACGAATTCCGGAGACAGACCGGAGTGTTCCATCCTTAACTAGGCAACTTTAACTAGGCAACCTTAACTAGGCAACCTTAACTAGGCAACCTTAACTAGGCAACCTTAACCAGGGTTGTCAGAAGCCTGGGTTGTTAGCCCTGGTTCTGTTGTGTAGAACCGCATGCGTACTCTTCTGCATCTCTCTCTCTCTCTCTCTCTCTCTCTCTCTCTCTCTCTCTCTCTCTCTCTCTCTCTCTCTCTCTCTCTCTCTCTCTCTCTCTCGCTCTCTCTCTCCTCCCTACTTCCTTCTCTTCCTCTCCCTCACTTTCTCTTATTATCCCTTCCCCTCTCTCTCGCCTACACTGCTGCATAATATGATGTGGTAAGAGACATCTGCTTTTTGTTGCACTCTGTTGCACATTGTGGTCTAAGAGAAGAATACTCATTCCTATTGCATTTTCTGCTGCACAATGGGGTGGGCTTGTGTGTGTTCACCTAGTTGTATATCACCAAGTTGTTCTTGCGGGGGTTGAGCTCTGCGCTTTCGGCCCGCCTCTTAACTGTCAACCAATCAACTGTAACTAACTACTAACTCATTTTTTTCCCATTTGTTTCTGCCTGGTCCGGGAATCGAACCCGGGCCACAGAATTACGAGTGCTGTCCGCTCAGCTACCAGACCCCCTGTGTGTGTGTGTGTGTGTGTGTGTGTGTGTGTGTGTGTGTGTGTGTGTGTGTGTGTGTGTGTGTGTGTGTGGGTGGGAGGGAGGCAGGACAAGAGGAGAAAATAGGAGAGAGAGGGAATAAGAGGAAGAAAGCAAGTATGAAAGAATAGGAGAAAGTAGCAGTTGTGGAAGCCACCTCCATTCACATTTATTAAGGCTGATTCGACAAAGAATTCGAACGTCAGTGTGACTAAATTACTCTCTCTTGACTACTGTCCAATCACTTGGGCTGGACGGTAGAGCGACGGTCTCGCTTTCTGCAGGTCGGTGTTCAATCCCTGAACGTCCAAGTGGTTGGGCACCATTCCTTTTCCCTGTCCCATCCCAAATCCTTATCCTCACCCCTTCCCAGTGCTATATAGCCGTAATGGCTTGGCGCTTTCCCCTGATAGTTCCCTTCACTTAACTCCCCGCAAGCACAACTAGATAACTACAGTTTATAGCATCTTAGGACGGCTGCTGCCGTGCCGTCTGTAATGCATTTTTGCGCTACCGCTCACAGGATGAGTACCTTGGAAACACAAACCGAAACTGTCTCTATTTTCCGCTTGTTACAACTTGTAATAAAGTTGTTACATCTTGGCTTAACGTGTTTATGACGTATTAGAACGTTGTTACAACTTGCTATATTGGTTGTTATAACTGGTTAGGACGTGTTAAAACTTGTTCGAACGTTGTACCAACGTCGTAGTTTCTGTGTGTGTTTAGCGGGTATGGGGTGCACAATGAACTAGCCGCCTCCGCCGACAACAAATAAAAAATTTCCAAAACGCTTCTCTCCTTGTAGGGGCCTCGTAGCCTGGTGGATAGCGCGCAGGACTCGTAATTCTGTGGCGCGGGTTCGATTCCCGCACGAGGCAGAAACAAATGGGCAAAGTTTCTTTCACCCTGAATGCCCCTGTTACCTAGCAGTAAATAGGTACCTGGGAGTTAGTCAGCTGTCACGGGCTGCTTCCAGGGGGTGGAGGCCTGGTCGAGGACCGGGCCGCGGGGACACTAAAAAGCCCCGAAATCATCTCAAGATCAAGATAAGATTGTAATGCTCCATTCCGTCCGTGGCTAATCCCGCATAGGGTATATTATGACCAATATGTATGAAGCCCAAGCCCAAGCCACTCGTCGCGGCTTGGGCTTCACGAAGGTACTAAACACACTTACTCTACCTCTTATTATTATAGATTCCATGACATTATGCACTCAAGGATAGACAGAGAGAATGTAAGGAGTGACCTTGCGAAACACATACCTCGACACAGAGTGTAGACTCGACATGCCACACAATAAATAGATGTGGAAATGCACTTCCTCACAGAATAGTTGAATGATAACGCCGCAGGTACAACAAGGCTGCCAGGCCGGGCTTAAAGACATCACTCGCCCGTAGACACTGATACCTGGAGCCTACCTGGAGAGGGTTTCCAGAGTTGTTCCTACTCCCCGAGCCCGGCCCGGGGCCAGCTTCAATAGATAAGTATTTATAGGTTAAGAGTAGGGGGAGGGGGGGGGGGAGGGAGGGAAATATGTGGGAAAAGCGCCAAGCCATTACGACTCTTACAGCACTTGGAAGGGATCAAGATTTCCAATTTCCAATACTCATGAGTCCACAACGCAAAGTGATTCGTCTTAATTCAATGATCTAGATGAAGCTTGGATGAATAAGCGGTGGTTGAGTGAGTTCTGGGACTCACCGTGACCCACCGACACCACAGCTTAGGTCATTGAATATCTACCATAACAACTACTACCACTAAAACATATCTACCACTACAACTACCACAATTCAATCCACCGGGTTAACTACCAATTAACTACCACAACACGGGGCGTACAAGCAGTGTGATACAATAAGCGGACCGTAGGCTACAGTGTCCTCTAGCGGCTGAACGGGAACTAATTCTCTCCTAATCCACCTTTAAGCGGCGAAAAAAATCTTGTGATGGCTCTCGTAACAGTCTTCAAGAATTTCCCGGCCTGCGTCTGGGGAGAGGAACTCGAAACTCTTCTGGCAGTCGGAGGGGGAAGGGGCGGAAGTGGTTGGGCAGGGAAGGGGGGGGGGGATGGATGGGGTGGTTGTTGGCTTGCTTGAAGGGAAGGAGAAAGGGGGAAGGGATGGGGGAAGATGAATGTACTGATAAAAACTATATATAGGTATATATATAGGTAACCTTATAATTCTAGTGGATGGGATGGTGGTTCTAGTGGATGCTAATGGATGGGTTGGTGGTTGTAGTGGATGCTAATGGATGGGTTGGTGGTTGTAGTGGATGGTAGTGGATGGGATGGTGGTAATAGTGTGCATTGTGAAATATACGAGGGGGGGGGGGTAACATTGAATTTGGAATTACAGGAATAGTTAAGAACATAATAAAAACAGAGTTTGCAGAAGGCCTATTGGCCTATGTGAAGCAGATCTTATTGATAACCAATTACAACATAATCTTGAAGCTTATTTTTTTCTACCACAGACGTTGGCCATACATTAATACAATAGTAACCGTCGTATATACATTTATTACAATATTAACCGTCGTATATACATTTATACAATGGTAACCAGCGTATATTCATTTCTTTCTGTCCTCCAAAGAAAGGGTTAGATACTATATGTTGTCAGACAACGTATAGTGTCTGTAGTGAATCTGTGGGCCTGCGGGCCGCTTCAAGCAACAGCCTGGTGGATCAAATTATCACAAGTTTCCTGGCCGCCGGTATATTTGCTCGGTTGTGTTAATATAAACACCTATAAACATCATGTTTTTTTCTGTTATATTCGTGTTATATTCAGCAACATGTTATATTCATCCCCCAAAAATTCATAAAATGCACAAGCTGTTTGACGTGACTATGACGTCATAATTGTATCCTGGCTCAGGTTTTAGATTCTACCGCTGTATCCGCTTGTGCAAAAAAATACAATAAAATACAATAAAAAAGAAAAAAATGTGCCAATTAGGGGCTCTTTCACGTCTGTCGCCTCTAAAAGTTCGCATTTACATGTTTTTATTTTCATTAATTTAATGTTTTTTAATCAAAAGTAGAAGTAAAAGCTGTTATTAGTGCTAAGTGGGCACTCAGCGGCTCTCCACCGGTTTACAAGACCAGGTGTGCACTGTACCCATGGTGCACTGTACCCATGGTGCACTGTACCCATGGTGCACTGTACCCATGGTGCACTGTCCCCATGGTGCACTGTAACCGTGGTGCACTGTCCCCATGGTGCACTGTACCCATGGTGCACTGTAACCGTGGTGCACTGTACCCATGGTGCACTGTACCCATGATGCACAGTACCCATGGTGCACTGTACCCATGGTGCACAGTACCCATGGTGCACTGTCCCCATGGTGCACAGTACCCATGGTGCACAGTACCCATGGTGCACTGTACTCATGGTGCACTGTACTCATGGTGCACTGTCCCCATGGTGCACAGTACCCATGGTGCACTGTACTCATGGTGCACTGTACCCATGGTGCACTGTACCCATGGTGCACTGTACTCATGGTGCACAGTACCCATGGTGCACTGTACTCATGGTGCACTGTACCCATGGTGCACTGTCCCCATGGTGCACAGTACCCATGGTGCACTGTACTCATGGTGCACTGTACCCATGGTGCACTGTACCCATGGTGCACTGTTCCCATGGTGCACTGTACCCATGGTGCACTGTACCCATGGTGCACTGTACCCATGGTGCACTGTACCCATGGTGCACTGTACACTATATAGTGCACTGTACCCATGGTGCACTGTACCCATGGTGCACTGTACCCATGGTGCACTGTACCCAAGGTGCACTGTACCCATGGTGCACTGTACACTATATAGTGCACTGTACACTATATAGTGCACTGTACCCATGGTGCACTGTACCCATGGTGCACTGTACCCATGGTGCACTGTAACCAAGGTGCACTGTACCCATGGTGCACTGTACACTATATAGTGCACTGTACACTATATAGTGCACTGTACCCATGGTGCACTGTACCCATGGTGCACTGTACCCATGGTGCACTGTACCCAAGGTGCACTGTACACTATATAGTGCACTTCGCGAATTATATCACACAATCTATGTAATCACAAATCGATTCAAGCCTATCTTGCCTCTTACCATTTATTGCGTGTTCAGCCTCTCTTCTTCTACTTCTTCTTATCCCTTTCCTCTCATTTTCTTATGGCTAAGGATTCTGATTCCTTTGACGCTTCCAATGGGAAATACTGTACTACTATGTACTGTAATTTAACACTGTAATAACCTGTTTCTGGTACCCAGGACTTGTGGTACTTGTCAAGCATTGACGCGAATACTTGCGAAACCTGTGCATCTTTCATCAATCATGGCGGCTTTGTTTACATTCATTGAACAGTTTATAGGCTCTGAAGCTTCATAACCCTGGGTTCCTATATACGAAAGTCAGCAGACTAACAGACGTTGTCACAGCTCGTATAAGACTACAGAATAAGAATGAGAATAAGGCTACAGGTATCTCTGGCAGTTCGGCTTGTATAGGGAATCTAGGTGAAGTAAAGTGTAAAGTGTGTGGACAAAGACAGGGACACACACATCGGGACCGAAGAGCCAGAGCTCAACCCCTGCAAGCACAACTAGGTGAGTAGATTCGAGCATTATATCTTGGATAATAGTAAAATTGAGCCATTTAGAGATAAATCTAAACTCACGTTGTATGAAATGGCAAACCATCTTATTACGAAGGATAAAACACCTGAAATCCTTGCACTGTATCCATATTTCGCACCCAGTAGATAAACGACATATGAGATTAAGAAACAAGAAGTGTATTGTGAAGACTAATAACAAACAGCAGCTCCCCTATGACTGTAATATCTCCATTACTTAAACAATTATGTATTAGTGATAAGACCTACCATTAATGTATAATGATTAACTGTAAATACATAGCTATTGAAATGGAGCAATCTCTGTAACTAGCTGACATTATAATACAAGGTGTGCAGGATAAATGTAATTGATAATGGAATAATTTCCATTGAGGCCTGATAAAGACCTTTTGTGCCCTCTGTATTTTTTTTGCGCTACCGCTCACAGGATGAGTATGGGGTGCACAATAAACAAGCCGCCTCCGGCAGCAACAATCAGTAATCATATAGATACTTCAAGCTCTATTATATAGTAAGCTTAACAGCATTGCAAAATGTATAACAAATCGTTCTCATAGATGAGAGAGTTAATTGGGATTAACAAGTTCGATAAATAGCTCGGTCTATTTAGACTACTTAATAGCTCAGTCGATAGAGCTTCGACCTGACACACGTGGGTACACGGTTCGACCCTCCTCGTAGGGCCTCGTAGGGGCCTCGTAGCCTGGTGGATAGCGCGCAGGACTCGTAATTCTGTGGCGCGGGTTCGATTCCCGCACGAGGCAGAAACAAATGGGCAAAGTTTCTTTCGCCCTGAATGCCCCTGTTACCTAGTAGTAAATAGGTACCTGGGAGT
The DNA here is from genome assembly GCF_040958095.1 of Procambarus clarkii. Taxonomy (NCBI): domain Eukaryota; kingdom Metazoa; phylum Arthropoda; class Malacostraca; order Decapoda; family Cambaridae; genus Procambarus; species Procambarus clarkii. Next base: position 41,507,155 of record NC_091169.1, on the reverse strand, counting down.
TAGTCAGCTGTCACGGGCTGCTTCCTGGGGGTGGAGGTCTGGTCGAGGACCGGGCCGCGGGGACACTAAAAAGCCCCGAAATCATCTCAAGATAACCTCAAGATAACCTCCTAGGGACCCAGGTGAATGGAATTAACGGGTTATTTCCCAAGGTCGGAAACTATCGCTCTATGTTCTCTAAATCTAAATCTAAGAGCTAAATCTTAGATCTAAAATCTAAGTTTGATTTACACCGCTGAACACCTGTTTTATTTAGTCAGAATCGTGACGATTCGTGAAAAATTGTTACGTGAATAAAGATTGTGATTCGGAACCACGTTAACTAATCCTGGTCGTGTGGTCGACTACGGGTAAGATTAGGGAGCCGGTCGGCCGGACTTGTGATCCTGTGATCCTGGGTTCGATCCCAGGCGCCGGCGAGAAACATTGGGCAGTTTCTTTCACCCTATGCCCCTGTTACCTAGCAGTAAAATAGGTACCTGGGTGTTAGTCAGCTGTCACGGGCTGCTTCCTGGGGGTGGAGGCCTGGTCGAAGACCGGGCCGCGGGGACACTAAAAAAAGCCCCGAAATCATCTCAAAGATAACCTCAAAGATAACGGGTAAGATTTAATAAATAAAATCATGTTTTTATAGCGTATTTTCACGTTTCAAGCCGATTTGGAGCTGTTTTACGTCATAAGTACATGTATTATCACTACAAAAATATGGGGAAATAAACACAATTATGGTTAAATGTTATGAAAATACAGATTTTCATCATTTGTATCGGAAAGAAAGTTTTCAAATGCATGTTTATGATCAAAATAACCAGGGGGCCAGATTCACGAAGCAGTTACGCAAGTACTTACGAACGTAAGTACTACATACGTAAGTACGAACGTAAGTAAGTACTTACGAACGTAAGTACTACATCTTTCCTCAATCTTTGACGGCTTTGGTTATATTTATTAAACAGTTTACAAGCATGAAAACTTGCCAATCAACTGTTGTTATTGTTATAAACAGCCTCCTGGTGCTTCGGAGCTCATTAACTGTTGAATAAATGTAAACAAAGCCGCCAAAAGATTGAAAAAAATGGACACGTTCGTAAGTGCTTGCGTAACTGCTTCGTGAACCTGGATCCTGCTTGGTCAGAAAGGCATAACGCACACAAAGGTTGACGAAAACCTGTGCAAGAAGAATGAGAAGATGATCGAGGGGCCAAGATGCCGTTTTCTACGCCTGGTAAAAGTACTCCAAATGTAACCAAGTGAGCCATGTTCTCTCTCCCCCCCCCCAGCCTAACCACTTGAGCTGGATGGTAGAGCGACGGTCTCGCTTCATGCAGGTCGGCGTTCAATCCCCGACCGTCCAAGTGGTTGGGCACTATTCCTTCTCCTCCCCCCCCCCTCCTGCTTTACGGCGTGTGGAGCAATGGCTGACAGGGGTGGGGTGGGGGGGGGGGGGTACTCAAGCCCCTTTGACATCCCCCTTTGGCAATAGATTTGCTGGAGTCAAGCTTGGGGGGGGGGGGGAGTTTGGTTGGTGCTGGTAGAGTGAAACTGGTAAAGGCTGAGGAAGCGTCCTAATTTGTTGGACCAATTAGATTGGTTAGGTCGTTTAGGTGCGTGTTAGACCAGTTAGTGAAGGGAACAATTAAGAGAAAGCACCAAGCCATTACGACTATACAGCACTTGGAAGGGGTCAGGATGAGGGTTTGGGATGAGACGGAGGTGGAAAAGAATGGTGCCCAACCACTTTGGAACGGTCGGGGATTGAACGCCGACCTGCACGAAGTGAGACCAATTAGGCTATGTTTCCTAATTTTATTTCGGTAAAATTTTGTACTGTTATAGCCCCAAACGTACAAATTGCTGAGGACTATGAAAAGCAGCGATTCACAAATACCCTCGTTTTCTATATGCACGGGTAGGTATGGTTAGGTAGTTTGTTAGGGTTCGTGCGTTTCTGGTTAGATAAGGAGGTCGTATTTTGTACGTTGTGGCTAATGGAGCTTATGGAGACAGATCCCTGCAGGGAGTTTAATGTTGCAGGGAGAGCGTTACCTTCCGGGGATCAACGTCCCCGCGGCCCGGTCTCTGACCAAGCCTCCTGGTTGGTGGTCTGGTCAACCAGGCTGTTGGAGGCGGCTGCTAGCAGACTGACGAGGAAATGTTTAGTTTTGTCGATGTACGAAGTTGATTATGAGGAGCGAGCGATATGAGGATATGAGGCCGAGGAGCTGGGATATGAGGACAAGGAGCTGGGATATGAGGACAAGGAGGTGGGATATGAGGACAAGGAGGTGGGATATGAGGACAAGGAGCTGGGATATGAGGACAAGGAGGTGGGATATGAGGACAAGGAGGTGGGATATGAGGCCAAGTAGCTGGAATATGAGGAAGAAGTGAAGGAACGGGACCCAAGCTCTTGGACCATCGGGGATCGAACTCCGGCCCTGCAAAAAGCATAGTCACAGCGGAAACGACTACCATCAGGTTTATGGAACACAATGAAAGATTTTTTTTTTAATATTTTGAGGTTTAAACTTGTAAAATATTACAATTAAAGAAGGTAACAAATATATTTTAATGTTGGCTTTTGTTGAAATTTCAGACAAATCAAAATGTAATTTTTATTTTATTTATATTATGTGTTTTGACGCCATTAAATATACAAAATATACTAATGCAGTGTTTTGCTGTTTTATGAAGCAATGAGAATATTAATGATTCTTAAAAATGCAGTTTACATTTGCACTGTTTTATCATTATGATTCAAGTGAGGAATAGAGATTCAGATTCGACACTGGAAGGGGATGGGAAGGGGGGAAATCGACTGCTGGACTAGTGTGGATAGTGTTTCGTCAGCACCGCCAGGAGTATTCACAAGATTCGAGTACTAGCCAACTGCTGATCTGGGACTTTACAAAGAGCTCTCATCTTGCGTGTGAGTGGGTGAGTGAGTGTGTGTGTGTGTGTGTGTGTGTGTGTGTGTGTGTGTGTGTGTGTGTGTGTGTGTGTGTGTGTGTGTGTGTGTGTGTGTACTGATCTAGTTGTGCATGGGGTGTTGAGCTTCGGCTCTCTGGTTCCGCCTCTCAACTGTAAGTCAACAGGTGTACAAATTCCTGAGCCTATTGGGCTCTATCATATCTACATTTGAAACTGTGTATGGAGTCAGCCTCCACCACATCACTGCTTAATGCATTATATTTTTACCTTTTTTTTAATGAAAACAATGAAACTTTTTTCTAATGTGTCTGTGGCTCATTTGGGTACTCAGTTTCCACCTGTATCCCCTTGTTTGTGTTCCACCCATGCTAAATAGTTTGTCTTTGCCAACCCTGTCAATTCCTCTAAGAGTTTTGTAGGTGGTGATCATGTCTCCCCTTACTCTTCTGTTTTCTGAGAGAGAGAGAGAGAGAGAGAGAGAGAGAGAGAGAGAGAGAGAGAGAGAGAGAAAGAGAGAGAGAGAGAGAGAGAGAGAGAGAGAGAGAGAGAGAGAGAGAGAGAGAGAGAGAAGGAGGGATTGGCAGGGGAGGCGTAGGTTACACACATGGATCAAGTTAAAGGATTATCACTCCAGCCACTCTCACGTCGCCTCTACCACTCCACCATCTTCACTATCCACCGCCTGTCCTCCACCATCTTCACTATCCACCGTCTATCCTCCACCATCTTCACTATCCACCGCCTGCCTTCCACCCGACGTGCACACGGACCCAACACGGCCGGACCAACAGGCGGAATTTACACTGAAAGAAGTAGTACCCTGGAAACCACATCTGTCTACAGTTTTAAAGATAAGATTTGTCAAAGAATTCGGAAAATTAAATGATAAAACGTCCGGTACAACAAGGTTAGTAGGCGGAGCATGGTGAGAGACCTCACTTCCCAGAGGTCACTGTTAGGTGAGCACTGTTAGGTAAGCAGTTTCAATGATCACTGTCATTCTATCGAAGAACTGTAGAAGGGTTTTAAAGTATGATTTTTGTCCTGGTCTATTCCATGGGTCTGGTTCGTCTCCCATGTTCCCCTGTGTTCTGGTTCCTCCCATGTCACCCATGGGATATGAGGACAAGGAGCTGGGACATGATTACAAAGAGCTGGGATATGAGGAAGAAGTGAAGGAAGATTGGAAGATATGAGGAAGATTCTGTTCTCAATGAACCCTGCCGAATTCTTTAGGAATGTGATAACAACAAGGCTCTCACAAGTCGAGCCTGGCCTCGGGCCGGGCTTGGGGAGTAGAAGAACTCCCAGAATCCCATCAACCAGATATCAACCAGGTATCAACATGGAATCGTATATCAGATGTTACCCAAGCCCCTCTGGACTTTGAAGTAACCATTAGAGAGTATTCCCAAGCATTTCGCAACAGCCTTTCACAATTTCTCTAATTCTATATTCATCAAAAATGTAAAAAAAAAAATCTTATCGCAAGCCCTAACCATCATTTGAAGACGGAGCCAAGATATAGGTGTTATCTACACTTGAAATAAGGGAGATCGCGGCACTCCACAAAGGAGGTAGTAAAGCAGATGCCAAAAAAATTATAGACAATAGCATTAAGATAACACGCATAAAACACTTTGAAAGAGTGCTAAGAAGTAAGATAACAGAACACGTGTAATCTTATGATCTACACAACCCTGGATAACATGGGGTTCAGAATCAGACGTTCTTGTTCACAATTGGTAGACGACTACCTAGAGGTTACCTTGAGATGGTTTCGGGGCTTAGCGGCCCCGCGGCCCGGTCCTCGACCAGGTCTCCTCGTTGCTGGACTGGTCAACCAGGCTGTTGGACGCAGCTGCTCGCAGCCTTTAACACAGGCTGCGAGCAGAAATTTGTTTTTTTGTGTTGTTGTTTTGTTCTTACGTTTCCTTGTTATTGTCTTCTTATTCTTTATTTATTATTCTCTCTGTTCTTATTATCTTAACGCATTTCTTTTATCTTAATATTTTCCTTTTTTCTAAGTTTTTCTTTCTTTTTTTCTTCCTAGTTTTCTTTTTTATGTTTGTCTTTTCCCCTCCTGCTTCTGTTTTCCTCTTTTTTCCCTTTTTTCCCTCCTTTTCCTCTTTTCCTTTATCCTCATTTTCCTTTTTTTCTCTTGTCTGTATTTCTTTTTCCCCTTCTGATTATCTATTCCCCCCCCCCTATTTTTCTTCCCCCCCCCACTCGTCTCCCCTCCGCCCACACCCCCCACTCCCCTCCCCTCCGCCCACACCCCCCACTCCCCTCACTCCCCCTCCCCCCACCCCCCACCAGGCTTGCCAGGGGACAGGGGCTCATGTCTCTGTGTTTGGGACGTGTGTAGCCTGTCTCTTCCTCCCTCCAGGAAGGATTCAATTTCACACATACTGTTTTTTTTTTATCACAGCTTTACCCCCGCTGATGGAATTCTGGCTCGGTGTGTGTGTGTGTGTTTGGCTTCGTGTGTGTTGTGTGTGTGGGTGGGTGGGGGGGGGGGGGGGAGGGGGGGAGGGGGAAGATTAAGCACTGTTGGGCTGTGTTTGTGTGGAGTTAACCCTCATCTACATTCCACTATTTATTCCTTCCTGTCTTGTCGCCTGCTGTTAGACTGGAATGTTGTGTGTGTGTGTGTGTGTGTGTGTGTGTGTGTGTGTGTGTGTGTGTGTGTGTGTGTGTGTGTGTGTGTGTGTGTGTGTGTGTGTGTTTAAGCGAGTCACCCTCGTTCATGTTTACCTCGTGACGAGTCCCTCGGTTTTCCTCGTAGCTCAAGCCTCTTGAGTCAGGGACCAGTTCCTGCTAATAGACCTCAGATAGGGCTGTAGGTTTTGCTTTTAAGGACTTTTGTGTCTTCTGAGGAAGCCTTTCTCTTTAAAGGAAAGAAACAATGCAGCTCAAAGTCACAGTGCTCTTAAAGCTTAGATGATCTCTTAAGCTTTAAGATGATCTCTTAAGCTTTAAGCTACATGATCACTGGGTAGTGGACCCCATGTCTATCCTTTGAGTGGTAGTGGACCCCATACCCATCCTGTAAGTGGTAGTGGACCCCATACCCATCCTGTAAGTGATAGTGGACCCCATACCCATCCTTTGAGTGGTAGTGGACCCCATACCCATCCTGTGAGTGGTAGTGGACCCCATACCCATCCTGTGAGTGGTAGTGGACCCCATACCCATCCTGTAAGTGGTAGTGGACCCCATACCCATCCTGTAAGTGGTAGTGGACCCCATACCCATCCTGTAAGTGGTAGTGGACCCCATACCCATCTTGTGGGTGGTAGCGGACCCCATACCCATCCTTTGAGTGGTAGTGGACCCCATACCCATCCTGTGAGTGGTAGTGGACCCCATACCCATCCTGTGAGTGGTAGTGGACCCCATACCCATCCTGTAAGTGGTAGTGGACCCCATACCCATCCTGTAAGTGGTAGTGGACCCCATACCCATCTTGTGGGTGATAGTGGACCCCATACCCATCCTTTGAGTGGTAGTGGACCCCATACCCATCCTGTGAGTGGTAGTGGACCCCATACCTATCCTGTGAGTGGTAGTGGACCCCATACCTATCCTGTGAGTGGTAGTGGACCCCATACCCATCTTGTGAGTGGTAGTGGACCCCATAACCCATAACCACCCTTAGAATAAGTAATAATTATTTAAAAAAACAAGTTATCTTACAAACCCAAATGCGTTAATGTACCATATTGTCTACAGATTAACTTAGAGAGAGAGAGAGAGAGAGAGAGAGAGAGAGAGAGAGAGAGAGAGAGAGAGAGAGAGAGAGAGAGAGAGAGAGAGAGGAAAACTAATGAATTTGTGGACGTGCCTAAGATTCTAAACTGAAGAGAAGAGCCCACTTAGAATAGGAGAAGAGAGAGTTATCGAGGAAGTCGGAGGAGACGAAGAAGAAAAGGTGGAACAAGTACAAAGAACAAGAGAAGGGGATCAGGAACGATGTTGAAAGTGGGTGGGAAAAGGGGCCATGGAAGGGGCCCCATGGAAAGGGGGTGGAGGAGCTTGTAGGTGAACGGATGAGGAGGAGTTTGGAGTGATTTATAATGTGATTGGAAGGGGAAATGTAGGGAGAAAGGAGGTGAATAAAAGGAATGGAAAAAGAGAGGGGCGAGGACAATAGATGGACAGGAGGGGCTCATTATATGGTGATAAAACTGGCTATGAAGGACAAGAAAAAACGTTTTAAACGTACGAGTGCGTCGTCCTGTGAACAGGTATGTGTTACGTCATGTAGCAGACGAGACGTTAGATGCGTCATGCAGCAGACGAGACGTTAGATACGTCACGCAACGGACGGGGAAAGTGCTCTAAGGAACTTCAAAGTGATGGCTTGAGGTCAATAAAGTGACGAGGATGACCTGGGCTATGGCGGATGTACACACATGACTTGTGCTACAGAGGTACACACACATGACCTCTGCTACAGAGGTACACACACACACATGACCTGTCTCATGTGAACAGCTTCTCACACAAAAAGATTAACATTAGTCAAGCCTTAAAATTTTAAAACGTTATCTTGCGGGATATCTTGCTCCTCGATTCCATCCTGCCTCTGGAATATTTTCACCTTAGCGGAAATGGGATATCAGTTCGATTCGGTAATGGTATGCTTTTGTTGAGCACGAAGAATCGTCATTCTTTGATGTCGTAGCTATTCATCTTAGCCGTTCTCCTTCCTTCGCATGGGTGACAGATGATCTAAAGCTCGCAGCTTCTCCCTTTTAACCTGCATTTCTGTTCTTCCTCACCTCCTCCATATCATTCTTCATCCCGTCCAACCTGTCCCTGGAAACATTGTTTTTGTGTTTCAGGAAGCCATTCTGAGGCTATTTATCTCCGAGAGGTTGATGGCTGTAGGTGACGTTATTTCTTGCCAATGGAGGGAGAATCTTCAAGATCTTTGTTGCCTGTTTCCATGATCTATGCTGTCGGGTAATTTAATGTCCAGCGGCCTTTGAGGTAATGAAGAATATTATGAAAATTAGGATCTATTTTGGTCTCAAGTAGGGTTTGATACAGATATGATCAGAAAGTGCCCTTAAGTTATGTCGGCAGTTAAGGAAGTTGCTATGAAAGTAGCTACTTCTCAGGAAACAACAAGATGTACTAGTAGCTCTGACCGATGGACAACTTCACCCGATATATATATATATATATATATATATATATATATATATATATATATATATATATATATATATATATATATTATATATATATGTCGTAACTAGTAGCCAGAACGCACTTCTCAGCCTACTATGCAAGGCCCGATTTGCCTAATAAGCCAAGTTTTCATGAATGAATTGTTTTTCGACTACCTAACCTACCTAACCTAACCTAACCTAACTTTTTCGGCAACCATATCTAATCTAACCGATAAAGATAGGTTAGGTTAGGTTAGGTAGGGTTGGTTAGGTTCGGTCATATATCTATGTTAATTTTAACTCCAATAAAAAAAAATTGACCTCATACATAATGAAATGGGTATCTTTATCATTTCATAAGAACAAAATTAGAGAAAAAACATTAATTCATAAAAACTTGGCTTATTAGGCAAATTGGGCCTTGCATAGTAGGCTCATAAGTGCGTTCTGGCTACTAGGTACGACATATATATATATATATATATATATGTTACGTAAGGAAGAGTGAAGGCAGAGATATAGCTCCAGAGGTTCATTTGAGACAGTTAAGCAAGTCCCAGGTGTGTGTGGGTACAAGTGACAGGATGAACAACCCAGCGGGTTTTCTTCCTATTGGGGAGTGTTGTACATGCTGCTATGGCGGTGTGTCCACTCACAGGATGAGTGACGCTGCCCAATACTGTCACTATGGTGGTGTGTCCACTCACAGCACGAGTGACGCTGCCCAATACTGTCACTATGGCGGTGTGTCCACTCACAGGATGAGTGACGCTGCCCAATACTGTCACTATGGTGGTGTGTCCACTCACAGGATGAGTGACGCTGTCCAATACTGTCACTATGGTGGTGTGTCCACTCACAGCACGAGTGACGCTGCCCAATACTGTCACTATGGTGGTGTGTCCACTCACAGCACGAGTGACGCTGCCCAATACTGTCACTATGGTGGTGTGTCCACTCACAGCACGAGTGACGCTGCCCAATAAACTCGCCCCTCGAAGCAAAATTAAAAAAAAAATCTCCAGCGTTAGGGGGGGTTGAATCAGAAATGTATTCACTTGGAGTCAATTTAACCTGGAAAATTTCTGGGGGCACGACTGGTCGGCTGCACGCCGCCCCACGACTGGTCGGCTGCACGCCGCCCCACGACTGGACAAATACAATGAAAACTTCGACAGTAGAGTCCCCCAACAGTAGGCATGACTACCTCAACAGCAGCAGCAGCAAGGCATGACTACACAACAGCAGCAGCAGCAGCAGTATTAGGCATGACTACATAGCAGCAGCAGGCATGACTACCACAACAGCAGCAGGAGCAGCAACAGCAGCAAGCATGACTACACAACAGCAGCAGCAGCAGCATGCCAACACAACAGCAAGAACATGCCGGACACAGTCCCCAGAAGAATATAAAATATATCCACAATATCCCGCACAATGGAAGTCGAAGAAATACACAAAAGAATAAAGACAAAAAAAGGAGGAACTTGGATGAAAGAGAGAGAACAAAAAAGTAAAAGAAGAGCAACAAGGACAAGGAATAGAGGAGAACTTATCTCATAGAGCACTCGCTCAAGCAATACTGATTGAGTGCCGGCACCAGAGTGCCATTGACTGTGATGCTTTGCCTAGAGGCATTTCTTTTTCCAACTGGCAGTTAGAAAAAGAAATTTTTCTAAGAAAAAAAAAGTTAAGTTTTTTTTTTGGGGGGAGGGAGTCTACCAATTCGTACAAAAGTACGACGTATAAGTACAAATTAAAGCACCGTAATTTTGACGTATTCTGTGCATCGGCGTCGACAGGTTAGGTTAGGTTAGAGGGGTTGCTTGGGTTCGTATGTATCTGGTTAAGCAAAACACTTTTTGCCTGGGTGACGAATTGACAACATTGATATATATATATATATATATTCTCCTAGTTATACCTGCGGGGTAGGATGAGCTTCAGCTCTCGGGTCCCGTCTCTCAACCATCACTTCACTGGCGAATTGGTTCCGAAATTGATTGAAATTAGTTTTTAAGAGTTAATTACCCCTTTGTCCAGATTCTTTTCGTCACTATTGAAGAGTGATGAATACCTATGAAATATGAGTGTCTTCTCATGAATGATATTTGTGGAAAGTGTTGATCATAACGAAGTATTTAGAAAGTCATAACAGCAGCAACAGCAGCAACAACAACAACAACAACAGAACCACCACAAGCTAAAATATTTTTCCAAACTGAAAACGTTGCACCCATTCAGTCTTTTTTTTTTAACCATTGTCCATATTGATTGGTCAGTCGTGTTAATGTTGGTTGGTCAGCCCTCGACCAGCCGGATGGTTCAGCTCGATCATGTAGTCAAAGACCAGGAGACAATAGTCACTGGCTCCTAGTGGTATTTCATGTTCCATATTCGCAATGTCTTCCTCGACTTGAGAATGGTCCAGGACGGACCGAAACGTCGTCGTCCCTTCACCTTCTAGTGTGTGGTCTGGTCAATGTCTTCCTCATTCTGGGTGAAAATCAGGTCTACTAGGCTCGGTGTATCGTCCTCCTCTTTCCCTTGTGTCTTCCTTCACATGTTGTGTTAGGAAGTTCCTGTCTATAACTTCCACTAATTTTGCTCTCCATGTTTCTTCCCCGTCATGGGGATGTCTTGATTCCCAATCGATCTCTCAGTGATTGAGGTGAGATCTCTCTCTTATTCTGTGAGCTGTTGTGTGAGTTCATCTATACTGCAGAGAGAGAGAGAGAGAGAGAGAGAGAGAGAGAGAGAGAGAGAGAGAGAGAGAGAGAGAGAGAGAGAATGTGTGAGTGTGTGTGTGTGTGTGTGTGTGTGTGTGTGTGTGTGTGTGTGTGTGTGTGTGTATGTGTATGTGTATGTGTGTGTATGTGTATGTGTGTGTGTGTGTGTGTGTGTGTGTGTACTCACCTAGTTGTACTCGCCTAGTTGTGCTTGCGGGGGTTGAGCTTGAGCTCTTTGGTCCCGCCTCTCAACCGTCAATCAACAGGTGTACAGGTTCCTGAGCCTATTGGGCTCTATCATATCTACACTTGAAACTGTGTATGGAGTCAGCCTCCACCAAATCACTTCCTAATGCATTCCATTGTCAACCACTCTGACACTGAAAAAGTTCTTTCTAATATCTCTGTGGCTCATTTGGGCACTCAGTTTCCACCTGTGTCCCCTAGTGCGTGTGCCCAGGAGCTGCAGCACCACCCTCGCCTCCCCAGGAGGTAAGGTAGGCTATTTTGAGGGTAATTGACATGCGTTATTTTGTTCCCGTCATCCCTCTGTCTATTATTTCCCCTCTCTTTTCTTTCCCCTCCTCTCCCCTCTCCTCTCCTCTCCCCTCTCCTCTCCCCTCTCCTCTCCCCTCTCCTCTCCTCTCCTCTCCCCTCTCTTTTGCCCGAAGCTAAAAGTTTAAACTTTTAACCTTTGACCTCACAATAGGGTGGATCACGTGACGAATGTACCACAGATGACCAAGCAACTCTCAGCAGAGAGGGATCTTCCATTATATATATATATATATATATATATATATATATATATATATATATATATATATATATATATATATATATATATATATATATATATATATATAATGTCGTACCTAGTAGCCAGAACGCACTTCTCAGCCTACAATGCAAGGCCAGATTTGCCTAATAAGCCAAGTTTTCCTGAATTAATATATTTTCTCTAATTTTTTTTCTTATGAAATGATAAAGCTACCCATTTCATTATGTATGAGGTAATTTTTTTTATTGGAGTTAAAATTAACGTAGATATATGACCGAACCTAGCCAACCCTACCTAACCTAACCTATCTTTATAGGTTAGGTTAGGTAGCCGAAAAAGTTAGGTTAGGTTAGGTAGGTTAGGTAGTCGAAAAACAATTAATTCATGAAAACTTGGCTTATTAGGCAAATCGGGCCTTGCATTGTAGGCTGAGAAGTGCATTCTGGCTACTAGGTACGACATTATATATATATATATATATATATATATATATATATATATATATATATATATATATATATATATATATATATATATATATATAAAATGTCGTACCTAGTAGCCAGAACGCACTTCTCGGCCTACTATGCAAGACCCGATTGCCTAATAGGCAGAAAGATTTTCTTTATTTTCAAAAATTTGTTTCCAATTGGTTTATTTGAAATATTTTTATTATATATTAAAAAACATAAATTATTTAAGTAATAAAATCAAGTCTTAGCCTTGTCCAGGAGTTGCAGACGTTCTTCGGTGTAAACCTTCCCAAGATTTCGTTATTCCCTCACAATCATCCTCATTTTGTGTTTTTTGTGTGAGAGATTATATATATATCTGTGCTTGTTTATTTTTGTGGTTTGTCAGCCTTACGATGGCCACAAGAATTTTTCCCCAAAGGCAAATGTTTATTCGACTTTAGTGGTGCGGAAGATGTCTGACCCTCGAGACACTCTTCTCTGTCTCTCTCTGTCTCTGTCTCTCTCTCTCTCTCTCTCTCTCTCTCTCTCTCTCTCTCTCTCTCTCTCTCTCTCTCTCTCTCTCTCTGTCTGTCTGTCTGTCTGTCTCTCTCTCTCTCTCTCTCTCTCTCTCTCTCTCTCTCTCTCTCTCTCTCTCTCTCTCTCTCTCTCTCTCTCTCTCTCTCTCTCTCTCTCTCTCTCTCTGTCTCTCTCTCTCTGTCTCTCTCTCTCTCTCTCTCTCTCTGTCTCTCTCTGTCTCTCTCTCTCTCTCTCTCTCTCTCTCTCTCTCTCTCTCTCTCTCTCTCTCTCTCTCTCTCTCTCTCTCTCTCTCTCTCTCTCTCTCTCTGTGTGCTCATTTTCTCCTTCCGGCAGCCACTCATTTTCATCACGACCCCTCACATTCTTCTCCCTCCTCCCCCCCCCCCTCACCACGTCCACAGGTAGGCCATTACACTATCGTGAATTCTCTGCTTCGTGACCACACACACGGCCCTGACAGAGGCCCTCCTCACCTCTCTTCACTTTCCCCCTGATCCGAGGGCCTCGGGGAAGAGAGGCACTCGGAAACACACTTGTGTTTTCTATTTAGGTGGTAAAGGTGGAATCTCTTGTTCGTAGAGCGAGTGCAAAGGTGTTGAGGTGCCTGTGTTGCAGGAAGGTCAGCGATCTTGTGTGTCAGGAACACCCACAAACCTGCAGAAGACAGTGGCCTTCCTTCAGGAGGTATATACCTGTGGGAGGGAGGGAGGGAGGGAGAGAGAGAGAGAGAGAGAGAGAGAGAGAGAGAGAGAGAGAGAGAGAGAGAGAGAGAGAGAGAGAGAGAGAGAGAGAGAGAGAGACGTGGAAGGTGGTGGAGATGGAAGGTGTCCCTCGTGTCGTTGAAGATGGCTCCCAACTCGCTCATAGAGTCTGGTCTCCTCTCCCCAAGCTTCAGAATCCATCCTCATCTCCTGCGTCAGGAGGTGGGTGTTCCTTCGGGGCGGCGCCCCCCGCGCCCCCGGCCAGCACTACCACGCACGGCAACAATTTCTCATCATATATACTCACGCTCTCTAGAAATTCTCCCAGGGAACCTTCATGCCCTGCCACCTGGTGGCTGGACTGGGAGATACAGATGTAAACATTAGCGAGCCGACTACTAATTCCAGTATGGCTGACTTAGACACTGGAAAGCACTGGAAATCAAATTGAGCAAAGTCATTGAAAAACAAGAGGAGATTCAAACTTATTTAGAAGTAAATAATAGATTAGGCTGTATTGTATGTTGGTTACTTTGTTTTAAGAAATAAAATCTGCGACACACACACACACACACACACACACACACACACACACACACACACACACACACACACACACACACACACACACACACACACACACAAACAACATCGCTGTACACATCATGACATCAACAAAGCTGACTTTGCCGAGACTCAAAGCCAACAATAATGAACAGGTGTGGCCAGGACTCCAGAAATGTGCCAATTTGAGGACATCTGGGGGGTCAGTGGCACTTCATTCAGGCACTTAGTGCCCCTTCCTCTGGGTCGTTGACTCTCAGCTGAGGCAAAATCAAGGGACTGGTTCACTCTTTGGCTAACTGTCTCACAGTTTGGCTAGTTAGATATATTGGTTGGAGAAAAGAAATGTCATTGTAATAGAAAAATCTGGTTAGACAAATGGCTCTTAAAAATCAGAAGTTATTTATTTTAATGTAGTGATAAAATAAATGGCATCAGGTCTCCCTCTCCTGCCTCTCCCTCTCCTCCCTCTTCCTCTCCTCCCTCTTCCTCTCCTCCTATATTTTTGGGGCCGGACAGGAGTTCTCAGGGAGCAGAAAACAAATGCCTCGCCGCTGAGGCCATGAGGCAAAGTCTGGTTGTGGTTTAAGGGAAAAGTTTCTGGCGAGTCGAAAATCTCTTGTGGAGGATGTCTGTGATGGAGGCTGCGTTGTGTGTGTGTGTGTGTGTGTGTGTGTGTGTGTATGTGTGTGTGTGTGTGTGTGTGTGTGTGTGTGTGTGTGTGTGTGTGTGTGTGTGTGTGTGTGTTTGTGTTTGTTTGGAGGCCACTGGCTGGGTGTGTGTGTGTGGGGGGGGGGACTGGTTGTCTCGTCCATCCCTGTTGTTGTTATAGATTCAGCTACTGGGAACAAAACGTTCAAAGTAGCACGGGCTATGGTGAGCCCGTAGTGGACTTACCTGATACAGGAGCGGGGCTGTAATTGTTTGCTTGTCGTCCATTCCCTCACCTCTTCCTTTTCTACCTTTCCCATGACCGCACCTCACACCCGCCTCCCCCCTCCCCCCCTCCCCCTCTTTCTCTCACATTGCTAAAACCCCACCGTTCCCCCTCCCCCCCCCCCCTCCTGGATATAGAGGGGTCAACAGAGGGATGTGAGAGTGAGGGGTGGGGTGGTGGGGGGGGGGGGAAGGGGTAAGGGAGGATACATTCTGGATCTTGAAAGCTGTCTTGAGGTAACATCCTGGTATATACATGTTGTTCTCAATCTTCTTCTGTCCCTTCCTCTCTCTTTCTTACCCGTTCCACACTTTCCTATAACTCCTTGCTGTCATTTATCTCCCCTTCCGCCCCCTTGCTCCTCCCTTTTCCTTTAATCCTTTCCTTTTACATTTCTCGTTCCTTTCCTCATATTCTTTCCCTCATTTCTCTTTCATTTCCAGCAGTCTGTTCCCTCTCAACTTTATATTTATTTCGTTCTCCCTCTCCTTTTGTGTCTTTCTTTCCCGTGGGTAGTTTGACCCCTTGTTTGAGGTGTTTTTTTTGCTGCGATCAACCTGCCTGTTGGCGTTCGCACCCGGCAGTGTGAGTGTCCGCTTGGGGGTCGCTCACGTACCGCCGCAAATGGAAGCAGAACATCGACGTTCGACTTGACTGATACCAAGAGGGTGATGTAGCCTTAAAGCCTTTTTTCTCTTTCTATATATAGGTGGGTACAGGAGCAGACTCCTGTTGACTGTTGTTAGTAGGCTGAGAAGTCTCCCTTCCCATAGCTCATGGTAGGTCTTATTCACTCGCTTTCACTGGAACATGACTCGCGAAGCGCTTTACAACCAGGTATGCCCAATTACTGCTGGGTGAACAAGGGTTTCACAACAGTTAAGGATTGGTCAATCCTCTCAATCAATCTATAGTCAGTCCTCTCTGGCCAGGACTCGAACCCAGATGAAATCGCTTCTGAGGCAAGTATGATACCACTGGGCCACCAGAGTCTGTAAGCACACACTGGTGTCTGTACATGCACACCAGTGTGTGTGTGTACACTTACACCAGTGTGTTTAAGCATGCACACCAGTGTTTGTGTGTGTGTACACTTACACCAGTGCATTTAAGCATGCACAGATGTCTGTCCGCTGGATCTTTGCAATTACTTTATTATCTCTCGTGATGATGATGATATCCTCATAATGCACCTAGAGTCTGCCAATGCACACTACTGATCACATGCCTCTGTATGACTCACCATCCTGTGTGATGGGGATTTTCAGCACCATGTAGCTAGCTTTTTGACACGCTGTACTCCCCTTCATATTGTCTAGGGCAGCTGCACAAATGCACATGTACCTAAATGTGTTAATAAAGAGAGGACGTATTCAGAAAATAAATACGATTCGATTATTATTATGAAAGGCCAGTAAATGTGCATTATTGAGAAAATCTTGGCGTGGTGATACCTGTGTTGGGAGTAGCATCTGTTCTTCCCTGGATCTTGAGAACCTCTCAGATCTACGCCAGGTCTGGGGTTTCCAATATTATATCAGACGTGCCACTCTCCGCCTCTCTCTCTCTCTCTCTCTCTCTCTCTCTCTCTCTCTCTCTCTCTCTCTCTCTCTCTCTCTCTCTCTCTCTCTCTCTCTCTCTCTCTCTCCCCCCCCTCTCTCTCTCTCTCTCTCTCTCTCTCTCTCTCTCTCTCTCTCTCTCTCTCTCTCTCTCTCTCTCTCTCTCTCTCTCTCTCTCTCTCTCTCTCTCTCTCTCCCCCCCCCTCCCCTCCTGGCTGGAACAGTCGCCATACTTTCTTTCCAGATCTTCTCCTGCGTCTTCTGCTGGAAATTGTTCGTCCCTCGTCCTGCTAGAAGCGTGTCTTGACACTGTCGTTATGTATTGGTATATCCTTCTTTATTGGTTATATATATGGCTCTTCCACCCTATGTGCCAAACTGACTTGTTTTCTCTGTCTCTCTGTCTCTGTCTCTCTCTCTCTCTCTCTCTCTCTCTCTCTCTCTCTCTCTCTCTCTCTCTCTCTCTCTCTCTCTCTCTCTCTCTTTCTCTCTCTCTCTCTCTCTGTCTCTCTGTCTCTGTCTCTCTCTCTCTCTCTCTCTCTCTCTCTCTCTCTCTCTCTCTCTCTCTCTCTCTCTCTCTCTCTCTCTCTCTCTCTCTCTCTCTCTCTCTCTCTCTTTGTTGTTGTTATTTAAGTCATCGTTCTGTCTTCGCTATCCTTTCTGTCTTCAAAGGAACATTTTGCGCTCATGCTTCCTAACTTGAGGAATCGTGCAGCTATCATGCCACGCCTGGACCACACCTGGGCCACACCTGGCCGTTCAGGTGTGTCGTACCACCAACACTGCCACACACCACCCCTGAGGATGATCCACTTTCCCCTCTCCTGTCTCCCTCACCCCGCCCCCCTCCTTTTTATATATATTTACCCCTCTGGCTGAAGTATGTGGCTACGTAGACTGGCTCACGTTGCACAATGTTGCATATTGACGTGTGTGGGTGTGTCTCCAGTTGGTCTTAAGATTTGGATTAAGACGTGCTGGTATGCAAGCGTGAAGAGGCTGCGTAAACAAGATGGGGGAGGCAGACGAAGGTGAACAAACGGTCTTGGAGAGCAGCAACAGCAGCAGCGACAGCAGCAGCAGCAGCGACAGCAGCAGCAGCAGCAGCAGCAGCAGCAGCAGCGGCAAGCAGCGACTCGCTACTGGGAACGCCAACGAGCAAACAGCTTTGCAAACCGATACGCGTTTGTCTAAACAACGCGACGGCTTATCTGAGGCAGTGGCCATTGTCGGGTAGAGGAAGTGAGGAGGCCAGGCGTGCCTCGCCCGTGTTTGGTCGCCCAGGACCTGCACTCTCATTAATTCTCACGAGGAGGGGAAACAAAAAATAGGTTAGAGAAAGAAAAATGTAAATACCTGCTAATGGTGAATAGGTGTGAGTTTCATCTTGGTAGTCGGGGGAATATTGACCTTTGGTGCCCTGCGACACAAGGTCCAACTCTACCCGTCGACCAATGGTAATTTGGCAGGATTTACAAGATGGTTTCTAACATTACAATTAACGCCGGGTCTCTTTTGTTTATTCCACCACCTGAGGAGACGGCTAGATAAAGAAATGCTCGTTAAACAAAGCGTAAGATATAACCCTTATAAACGATGGTTAACGAGTTTTAAACGCTATACCTAATTTCTTCCCGTATTTGTTAAGTTGGTTAAATAGTTTGCTCGATATTATATGTGTGTATTGAGAGACGCCAAGCTGAAGGTGGACTTTATAACTTGCAAATAAACGTCTCGCTAGTGTGAAGAATTTCATGAAGTTTGAGAATGATTGTAAGGGACAAAACGATGAAGGGAATATTCCTTCAACCGTTTTGACCTTAAATACGAGGTCAGAGTATTTTGTCCAGGTATTTTTTTCCCCTGGACAAATCTGTGGTTGGCACACTTGAGGTCAGAGACACGAAGAATTATATATATATATATATATATATATATATATATATATATATATATGTCGTACCTAGTAGCCAGAACTCACTTCTCAGCCTACTATTCAAGGCCCGATTTGCCTAATAAGCCAAGTTTTCCTGAATTAATATATTTACTATAATTTTTTTCTTATGAAATGATAAAGCAACCCTTTTCTCTATGTATGAGGTCAATTTTATTTTATTGGAGTTAAAATTAACGTAGATATATGACCGAACCTAACCAACCCTACCTAACCTAACCTAACCTATATTTATAGGTAAGGTTAGGTTAGGTAGCCAAAAAAAGCTAGGTTAGGTTAGGTTAGGTATGTTAGGTAGACGAAAAAACATTAATTCATGAAAACTTGGCTTATTAGGCAAATCGGGCCTTGAATAGTAGGCTGAGAAGTGCATTCTGGCTATTAGGTACGACATATATATATATATATATATATATATATATTATATATCTCATATTATATAAAATTATAAATTTCAATTTTTCTTCATTATTTTCGGAGGTGTTGCATTAAACAATTGTCAAACAATTGGTAAGGCGGGTCTTGGGAGCCGGTACACAACCCTGCAAGCACATTTAGGAGAGTACATTCAGGGGATTACACACTGAGAATGATTGCATAGATCTGTATTTGTGTTCGTGACAATGCAAATTGCAATCAAGACCGTTGGCGGGGGAAATGAGCATTTGATTACCTGCGAACAGAAGGAAAATTCTCACCTTGGAGACTATCCCGCCCTGGTGCTGTCATCTGACTCATCACTTGTCGAATACTTAAGATTCTCTCAAGGAAATATATCCTATATACCTTTTTTATATTCTATGTGTGGAAACTTTGTTTCTTGATAGGACCTTGCTGTTTGTGCATTCATTATCAGGCGTCTCGACAGGGATGGTTGTTGTCTTGCCTATATATTGAGTTCGTTAGGGCTGACAATTCCCAAGTGGACATGTGATAGCAAAGAATCTTTCACAGCTTCAAGAGCATGCTTGACTACTGAGGCCCCAGGAGGTATTAATACAAGATGTACAATAGCTAGTAGGCGGGGCTGTAGAGCTATACCTCGCTCCTCTAAACGCACTACTAGGTAAGCACACACACACACACACACACACACACACACACACACACACACGCACACGCACACGCACACGCACACGCACACACACACACACACACACACACACGCACGCACGCACACACGCACACACCAATGCTCGCTAGAGTTATGAAAATATTCATTATTGCTATATCTCTGTTCCCTATTCTTTCCACAACCCCCCTCTCCACCCTTCCATTCCCTTTCCACCTCTTCTTACCCCTGCTCACCCCTCATCAATTATCACCCCTTTCTCTTTCCACCCCTTTCATTAATCTCTCCTTAATCACAGGCTTTCATCGGCCCAGACAATTATTATTATTATTATACTTTCTGTTCTACCCTTTGTTTATCGTGTATATTATGTCTTTCTGTCGACCGAGCTCCAGCTCTCGGTCCCTTGCATCTCTTTCTCTTCCCTCTATCTTTTCTAATTTTACTCTCTTTCTCTCCCCATAGTTACTTCCCCCACGTTCCCGTCTACCTGTTTATTGCTAGGTGTATAGGGGCATCAGGTGAAAGGAAAGTTGTTCTAAACGTCTCTTCAAGGGATGCATACACAGGGAGGTATATATCTGGCTTCTCGGTGTATACTCACTTGAGAGTTTACTCTAGTCCTTAGGCTTATTCAAGGCTTTAGGCTTATTCAAGTCCTTAGGCTTATTCAAGTCCTTAGGCTTATTCAAGTCCTTAGGCTTACTCAAGTCCTTAGGCTTACTCAAGTCCTTAGCCTTACTCAAGTCCTTATATAACAAAAATATTCCTCGCTGGTTGATCAATTGGGTCAAGTGATTAAGATTGATATATGCCTTAAACCCAACACACCAAACCGTCTTTTTTTTTTGTTCCCCTTGCAGCGGGAGTCGAACCCGGAACCTTCCGCTTGTGAGCCGACTGGAAAGACCACTGCACTACCGACCCAAACTACAAAACAAATTAACACCATTTCAGGAATGTCATCCACCAAATTCCATCATGGATTCGCCTTGAGGTATAACAACCACAAACACCCGCTGTTTGGGGGGAGCCGGTCGGCCGAGCGGACAGCACACTGGACTTGTGATCCTGTGGTCCCGGATTCGATCCCGGGCGCCGGAGAGAAACAATGGGCAGAGTTTCTTTCACCCTATGCCCCTGTTACCTAGCAGTAAAATAGGTACCTGGGTGTTAGTCAGCTGTCACGGGCTGCTTCCTGGGGGTGGAGGCCTGGTCGAGGACCGGGCCGCGGGGACACTAAAATCCCCGAAATCATCTCAAGATAACCTCAAGATAACCTCAAGAACCCAAAGAATAACTCCGTACACTGTTGCTCTGAGAATTTAGGTCTTGTGACATTAGTGGGTTAGCACATTCCTCACCCCTTTTCCACTGTCATTAGACGCTCATGGGATTAATTAGGGAAGTGTCGGAAGAGGCTGATGATTTTGATGAGCCTAATAAGCATAATTAAGCTGAAATGCGGTAAGCTGGACCGCTAAAGCGTTGTTATTCTATATACACGAACTATCTCCACAACGGGATCACCATAGCCCGTGCTGCTTGGAACTTTTTGTTCCAAGTAGCGAATCTTAAACAACATGATGGTTTGTGTCTGGTTGTGTACTTAAGGGGTGGCCTTAAGTGCGTGTTATTATTTTTTTTTAATCATGTAAGGGGTACATACGTACTGCTAGGTGAACAGTGGTATGAGCTGAAAGGAAATGATGATCAAATGGGTTTGTCCTGCCCCCGGGAGTCGAACCCGGGGCATTTTAGGGTTAGGGTGCATAATAAGGCATGTCCCTGTTTGGTTGGACAGGGACACGCGTGTCTGTTCTTGCTAGGACGTTGGCGCGTGTCTGTTCTTGCTAGGACGTTGGCGCGTGTCTGTTCTTGCTAGGACGTTGGCGCGTGTCTGTTCTTGCTAGGACGTTGGCGCGTGTCTGTTCTTGCTAGGACGTTGGCGCGTGTCTGTTCTTGCTAGGACGTTGGCGCGTGTCTGTTCTTGCTAGGACGTTGGCGCGTGTCTGTTCTTGCTAGGACGTTGGCGCGTGTCTGTTCCTAGACACGGCCAGGCGCCTGTCCCTTGGACACACTGCATCTATATATTAGACAGCACACATTCCTTCCTTTAGGAGGTCATTGCATGCTCCTAGGAGGCCAGTACATGCTCCTAGGAGGCCAGTACATGCTCCTAGGAGGCCAGTACATGCTCCTAGGAGGCCAGTAGTCTTAAACATGGAATCTAATTCTGTTTGAGGACTGTTAACCCCAGCCGATAACTCCAGTCCAGATGGAAAGGTTTTGTAATATATTCTTTTCATACGCTTCCTGTCCCACAGACCCCCCCTCCCTATCCCACAACCCCCCACCACTCTCCCCTCCCACACACACACACACCGTCCCATCTCCCCCCTTCTCCTACTCTCACCCCTCCCCTAAACCCCCCCATCTATTGCTATTCTTATTTCCGTTCACCTGGTCTACACTTCCGCCCCTCCCTGACCGCTCTCACCTGCCTGTCACCCCTCCCTCTTTCTCCCTTCCTTCTCCCCCCCCCCACCAACATCCTCCAACTCTTCCCCTCTCCTCCCCCACCTCCCCCACAACGTTTTAAAGTAGCGCCCTGCTTCTCCACCCGTCAATCTGATGCTAGTTCATCGATGATTTTAATGACATTCTTAATCATCTGTTGTTTGGCATTTCCCTGCTTCTTAGTCTTCCCTCTCTCTCTTTCTCCCTCCTTCATCAATCTTTTTCCCCCAACAATAACTCCCTATAAATCCTCCCTTCCGCATTTTCTCTCCATTTCGCACCTATGGCTCAGCTTTCAGGCCAACCTCAACCGGTTTACACACACACACACACACACACACACATCAGGCGGGACCAAAGAGCCAAAGCTCAACCCCCCCCGCAAGCACAAATAGGTGAGTACATACACACAAACACACACTGGGGGTACTCACCTAGTTGTGCTTGCGGGGGTTGAGCTCTGGCTCTTTGGTCCCGCCTCTCAACCGTCAATCAACTGGTGTACAGATTCCTGAGCCTACTGGGCTCTATCATATCTACATTTGAAAGTGTGTATGGAGTCAGCCTCCACCACATCACTTCCTAGTGCATTCCATTTGTTAACAACTCTGACACTCTCCCTGCTGTATGTGTGTGTGTGTTTGTGGTTTTACAGTGTCATTGTATATGCAATGTTGGCCGCCTTTTAAAGCACGTTGTTGTCTTGCCTATATTTTGAGAACTTGCGTCTGGTAGTCCCCAAGTGGGTTTAGCTAAAGCCATCAAGCAGAATTAGTCTCTCGCATTTCTTTTGGTGTCGGGAAAATTCGTCATGTATAATTCTTCAATCATGTTATCGAGGAGGTCTGGAATAGGACCGAGCCTTATATCCCAGAGCTTAGTCCTTATATCCCAGATCCTTGTCCTTATATCCCAGATCCTTGTCCTTATCCCGTTTCCAAGAACTGTGTGGTCATGCTGGCTTAGCGTTTTCTCCTTATAAGAATCCTACTCCTTCAATGCAAGCTTAGAATTGGTTCCATATTCACTTATATCTTCTAAATATTATTAATATTTCTCAATATTTTGCTATTTTTATCTTTATTCCTTGATGATTTCCCTATTGTCGAGTACAGAAAGCATATTAGGCTTAGATAGGTTCCATGTCTCCCCCCCAACATACAACTCATCCCAAAATTCCGGGATCTCCATTTGCCGGCATATAAAAGTAACGTGTCTAAATGCCCCACCCGGGAATCGAACCCGGGTCCATTTGTTACGAGCTGACCGTTTACGATAAGCGGGTCCGAAATTGGCCTAATTTCTTACAATGTAATAATTTTATTTCGTCATTATTGTGTCGTAACCCAGTTTTATATTTCCAGGTAAGCGCCGCCGGGATTCTAGGAGGAGGCTCGAGATTGCTAGCGCTTGAGTGGTGGGGTGAGTGGATTGACTCTGGAGTACTGCTATTTTTTTTCCACACACACACACACACACACACACACACACACACACACACACACACACACACACACACACACACACACACACACACACACACACACACACAGTGGTTGACAAATGGAATGCATTAGGAAGTGACGTGGTGGAGGCTGACTCCATACACAGTTTCAAGTGTAGATATGATAGAGCCCAATAGGCTCAGGAATCGGTACACCTGTTGATTGACGGTTGAGAGGCGGGACCAAAGAGCTAAAGCTCAACCCCCGCAAGCACAACTAGGTGAGTACACATACACACACACACCCATACCCACTCACAGGAAGCAGCCCGTAGCAGGTGTCTAACTCCCAGGTACCTATTTCCTGCTAGGTAACAGGGGCATCAGAGTGAAGGAAACTCTGCCCATTTATTTTTCCGCCGGCTGCGGGGATAGAACCCCGGTCCCTAGGTTCACGAGTCTAGAGCGCTGTCCACTCAGCCAACCATTCCCTGGTTGTATGTGTGTGTGTGCCTGTAGGATCGAGGTTTAGTTCTTGGACCCCGCCGTATCTCGTGTGACCTTTCCACATTTCTCACGCCATATGAAAAATGTGTAATACGAGACACAGTAAGGTCGCAGAACCATCCAAGGAACAAGACGAACGCCAGAACACTATGCAGCCACACCCAGCGCCACAGGTTCGAACCCTCGCCACGGCCCTTGTGGATTTGTTCATTTGATTTGCGATTTATGTGGGTATCTATTTCTCATGTTCAAAATCAAGGCTCGACAAATACCGAACACCCTCCCCCCCCCTCCTCATTTGAAGAGATAATTCGTAGATAAAAAATGACAAAGAAATTATAGAAACCTGACAAAACTCAGTCTATAACCTTAAGGTAGATACCTTACCTTAAGGTTACCTTGAGGTTACCTTGAGGTGTTTCCGGGGATTAGCGTCCCCGCGGCCCGGTCATCGACCAGGCCTCCTCGTTGCTAGACTGGCCAACAAGGCTGTTTAGATTTTCTTAGTTTTATGTTTTTTGTTGCACACACACACCTGCAGATCAAGTATTAAATATTAACATAATCTTCCCAGTCTTTGAACAGGAAGTTGCAAACATTTGCTCTCAACTAAAGGTCCTAATTCCCGTGTCGTTCATGTACTTGAATAAGAGAAAAATGACACTAGCAAGAGCGCTCAAAATATATAATGGAGAGAAAGCTTAGATACTGGCCATATGCCAGAGGCACTTAAACAAAGAAAAAAAGGGAGGGATAAAAAGCTTAGATGCTGCAGAGAGGCCACAAGCCACTTAAAAATGGGAGAGGAAAAGCTTTGATGCTGGAGTGATGCCAGAGGCGGGAGAATACTTCATCACGAGGAAAGAAGGAGAGGAAGGGAAGGGAACTATCAGGGGGGGAAAGCGCCAAGTCATTAAAGAAGGAGATGAGAAAAAAACTGTTAGATCACCGTAACCAAAAACTGTTAGATCACCGTAACCAAAAACTGTTAGATCACCGTAACCAAAAACTGTTAGATCACCGTAACCAAAAACTGTTAGATCACCGTAACCAAAAACTGTTAGATCACCGTAACCAAAAACTGTTAGATCACCGTAACCAAAAACTGTTAGATCACCGTAACCAAAAACTGGTCTGATCACCGTAATTTCAGACGTTAGTAAAAGCTTAGTACCACAAGGTTCTCATCCACACAACTCACAGTTTTTCATTTCACTTCATTTATTTATTATGCACTCCATACCCATCCCGTGGGCGGTGGTGGAAGGGGTTACGGAGGCACAATGGGGGTTCGGTTCATGAACCGAACCCCCATTCATGAACGGCTGCTCGCAGCCTGACGTATGAGTCACAGCCTGGTTGATCAGGTATCCTTTGGAGGTGTTTATCCAGTTCTCTCTTGAACACTGTGAGAGGTCGGCCAGTTATGCCCCTTATATGTTCGTGGAAGCGTGTTGAACAGTCTCGGGCCTCTGATGTTGATAGTGTTCTCTTTCAGAGTACCTGTTGCACCTCTGCTCTTCAACGGGGGTATTCTGCACATCCTGCCATGCCTTCTGGTCTCATGTGGTGGTATTTCTGTGTGCAGGTTTGGGACCAGCCCCTCTACGATTTTCCACGTGTAAATTATTATGTATCTCTCCCGCCTGCGTTCAAGATAATACAGAATTAGGCATTTTAGTCGGTCCCAATAGTTTGATGTTTTACTGAGTGGATTCTAGCAGTAAAGGATCTCTGCACGCTCTCCAGGTCAGCAATTTCTCCAGATTTGAAAGGGGCTGTCATTGTACAGCAGTATTCCACCCTAGAGAGCACTGGTGTCTTGAACAAAAAGGGACAAAAAGAATTAGAAAGGTTCTAAGGGTTGAATTGAGCCAGGTTTTGATGCCTATGTTGGCCTGCTGGCCGCTGCCACCAACAGTTTAACTTGCCGCAGTTAAAATCTCAAGTGATCTTCGAGTTCACAGACTGGAGACACCCAAAATGTCTCTGTGTCAGATGTCATGCTAGACAACACAGCCTGGTGGCACTGTAGCCAGCTGGGCGCGTGCCGACAAGTTTTCCGGTCGGAAATTGAATGTAAGGCAATCAGCCGAGGGTTGATTATTCTCCTGCATTTGTTATCTCTCCCTCCACCTCCCTTCCCTTCCTGCCTTGTTCTTTTACCATCTTCCCTCTTTCGACTGATTTCATTGTGGGATGGAAATGAGTGACGGGTGATGAGTGACGGGTGATGAGTGACGGGTGATGAGTGACGGGTGATGAGTAACGAGTCTCCAATTGACGGCAGCTTTGTATTCCGTCACTTTTCACCGAGACGGGTTTCAGTGACAGATAAATATTTACTCAAGGGCCTTGGTGATGGTTACGGGCTCACCATAGCCCGTGCTACATTGACATTTCGTTCTGAGTATCTAAATCTAAAACAACAACAACAACGGTGATGATGCGCCGAGCCTCTCTCAGCTTTAACAGCCCATCGTCCTGTTCTGGTAGTACTTATAGTAACGATAAGGACCATAGTACTTATACCGACTTACAACGAAATTAGAAAGTAAAAATTGGCACTATTGATTTGGAGAAACCGGAAAAACTATTTTCTACTTATGTTGCAAAGAGAAACTAACTTAACCTAATCTAACTTTCTTAGGCCTAATAAACGATATCTGAGGCCCTAATATAGTACATATGTGTGCTATACTAGGCCTAGGAATATTTAAGATTATTTTTAGCCTTATTGTTTTTCTGATTCTGTAAAATGAATAGTACAAAGTTCTACTATCTAACTGCTTAGTACGTCAATCTTTGTACTATGGGGCAAATAGTTACGAAAACTACTATCTAAACAGGAGAATGGGTTGGATAGTTTTATTTTAATAATTTTAAATAACTAATTTAACTTTGGCTGAACCTCGACCATCATATAATCTACATGCAGGCGATGAGTCACAATAACGTGGCTGAAGTATGTTGACCAGACCACACACTAGAAATTGAAGGGACGACGACGTTTCGGTCCGTCCTGGACCATTCTCACAATCGACTTGAGAATGGTCCAGGACGGACCGAAACGTCGTCGTCCCTTCAATTTCTAGTGTGTGGTCTGGTCATCATATAATCTAACAATACCAAGTTATTTGGTGTTAGAACCAAATTAATTTTAATGAGTGTAATGTTTCTTCTGCTCAATTTTACACGTGATTTGAATTTGCTTTTGAAGTCATTTATCTTCTTCTCTGAGGCTCTGGGTCCTCACGCCATTGCTGTTGGTAGCACACAAACACACACACACACAGAAGAGTAAGGGGAGACATGATCACTATCTACAAAATCCTCAGGGGTATTGACAGGGTAGACAAGGATAAACTATTCAACACTGGTGGTACGCAAAAAAGGGGACACAGGTGGAAACTGAGTACCCAAATGGTGGATTCCTCACCATTACTAGGCACTATAGGGACGTTAGAAAGAACTTTTTCAGTGTCAGAGTAGTTAACAGGTGGAATGCATTAGGCAGTGATGTGGTGGAGGCTGGCTCCATACACAGTTTTAAATGAAGATATGATAGAGCCCAGTAGGCTCAGGAATTTGTACACCAGTTGATTGACAGATGAGAGGCGGGACCAAAGAGCCAAAGCTCAACCCCCGCAAGCACAATTAGGTGAGCACAATTAGGTGAGTACACACACACACACACACACACACACACACACACACACACACACACACACACACACACACACACACACACACACACACACACGTAGTGGGGAAGTAAGGAAGTGTTTACTAGAGTTGGACGTGACGAAGGCTATAGGCCCAGATGGAATCTCCCCTTGGGTTCTAAAGGAAGGAGCAAGAGAACTGAGCCTACCACTCTCCATAGTGTACAACAAATCACTGGCAACAGGGGAACTGCCAGATATTTGGAAAGCAGCTAACGTAGTCCCGATATACAAGAAAGGGGATAGACAGGAGGCACTGAACTACAGGCCAGTGTCCCTAACCTGCATACCATGCAAGCTGATGGAGAAGATTGTGCGAAAAAAACTAGTGGAGCATCTGGAGAGAAGGAACTTTGTAACACAGCATCAACATGGGTTCAGGGATGGCAGGTCCTGCCTCACAGGGTTACTTGAATTCTACGACCAGGCAACAAAAATAAGGCAAGAAAGAGAAGGGTGGGCAGACTGCATATTTTTGGATTGTCAGAAAGCCTTTGATACAGTGCCACACAAGAGGCTAGTGCGAAAGTTGGAGATGCAGGCTGGAGTGAAAGGGAAAGTACTCCGGTGGATAGAGGAATACCTAAGCAACAGGAGACAACGAGTCTGTGTGAGGGGTGAGGTCTCAGATTGGCGAGACGTCACAAGTGGAGTCCCGCAGGGGTCAGTCCTTGGACCTATACTGTTTCTGGTATATGTAAATGATCTCCCAGAGGGTATAGATTCGTTCCTCTCAATGTTTGCCGACGATGCAAAAATTATGAGGAGGATTGAAACAGAGGATGATAGTAGGAGGCTACAAGATGACCTGGATAGACTGAGTGAATGGTCCAACAAATGGCTGTTGAAGTTCAACCCGAGTAAATGCAAAGTAATGAAACTAGGCAGTGGAAACAGGAGGCCAGGCACAGGATACAGAATAGGAGATGAAGTACTTAATGAAACAGACAGAGAGAAAGATCTAGGAGTTGATATCACACCAAACCTGTCTCCTGAAGCCCACATAAAGAGAATAACGTCTGCGGCATATGCGAGGCTGGCTAACATCAGAACGGCGTTCAGGAACCTGTGTAAGGAATCATTCAGAATCTTGTACACCACATATGTAAGACCAATCCTGGAGTATGCGGCCCCAGCATGGAGCCCGTACCTTGTCAAGCACAAGACGAAGCTGGAAAAAGTCCAAAGGTATGCTACTAGACTAGTCCCAGAACTAAGAGGCATGAGTTATGAGGAAAGGCTGCGGGAAATGCACCTCACGACACTGGAAGACAGAAGAGTAAGGGGGGACATGATCACAACCTACAAAATCCTCAGGGGAATCGACCGGGTAAACAAGGATGAACTTTTCAACACTGGTGGGACGCGAACAAGGGGACACAGGTGGAAGCTGAGTACCCAAATGAGCCACAGAGACGTTAGAAAGAACTTTTTCAGTGTCAGAGTAGTTAGCAAATGGAATGCATTAGGA
Source organism: Procambarus clarkii (assembly GCF_040958095.1). Taxonomy (NCBI): domain Eukaryota; kingdom Metazoa; phylum Arthropoda; class Malacostraca; order Decapoda; family Cambaridae; genus Procambarus; species Procambarus clarkii. Next base: position 41,478,085 of record NC_091169.1, on the reverse strand, counting down.
AGTGATGTGGTGGAGGCTGACTCCATACACAGTTTCAAATGTAGATATGATAGAGCCCAATAGGCTCAGGAATCTGTACACCAGTTGATTGACGGTTGAGAGGCGGGACCAAAGAGCCAGAGCTCAAACCCCGGAAGCACAAATAGGTGAGTTCAAATAGGTGAGTACACACAAACACACACACACACAGGGGGCCTGGTAGCCTGGTGGATAGCGCGCAGGACTCGTAATTTTTTGTGGCGCGGGTTCGATTCCCGCACCAGGCAGAAACAAATGGGCAAAGTTTCTTTCACCCTGAATGCCCCTGTTACCTAACAGTAAATAGGTACCTTGGAGTTAGTCAGCTGTCACGGGCTGCTTCCTGGGGTATGTGTGTGGTGTGTGGTTGATAAAAAATAGTAGTAGTTAGTAAACAGTTGATTGACAGTTGAGAGGCGGGCCGAAAGAGCAAAGCACAACCCCCGCAAACACAACTAGGTGAATACAACTAGGTGAATATAACTAGGTGAATACAACTAGGTGAATATAACTAGGTGAATACAACTAGGTGAATATAACTAGGTGAATACAACTAGGTGAATATAACTAGGTGAATACAACTAGGTGAATATAACTAGGTGAATACAACTAGGTGAATATAACTAGGTGAATACAACTAGGTGAATACACACACACAATGTTCCAAGACCAAGCAAACTCTCGAATCTCTTCAGAAGGCCAATGACGCTTCATGAACTAGACCAATACGTTATAATGTTGCTATTGGCCAGCAATGCGTGCCTCGTTCTCTGCCCAAGAGACAAAGCATTTCTGTCTCCAGTCGTTATGGGTCGTTATAAATACGTCCCTAAGGATAGTATAGTCTCCCCCTTCTCTACCCCTTGAGGGAAAAACACCCCCCCCCCCTAGAAATGGGGAAAAGCACCCCCCTCTCCCTAGAAATGGGGAAAAGCACCCCCCCTCCCCCTAGAAATGGGGAAAAGCACCCCCCTCCCCCTAGAAATGGGGAAAAGCACCCCCTCCCCCTAGAAATGGGGAAAAGCACCCCCCTCCCCCTAGAAATGGGGAAAAGCACCCCCCTCCCCCTAGAAATGGGGAAAAGCACCCCCTCCCCCTAGAAATGGGGAAAAGCACCCCCCTCCCCCTAGAAATGGGGAAAAGCACCCCCTCCCCCTAGAAATGGGGAAAAGCACCCCCTCCCCCTAGAAATGGGGAAAAGCACCCCCCTCCCCCTAGAAATGGGGAAAAGCACCCCCTCCCCATAGAAATGGGGAAAAGCACCCCCTCCCCCTAGAAATGGGAAAAAGCACCCCCTCCCCTTAGAAATGGTAATAACAGCTTATCCGACAGCGCCAAAATTGGAACACAATTCAGTTAAACGTGAGAGCAATACGATAGACGCTAATAGATTCATCAATGGCAACAGCCTGTTGGACCAAACTCTCACAAGTCAAGCCTGGCTCTGGGCCGGGCTTGGCGAGTGGAAGAACCCACAGAACCCCATCCAGGTACAATCCAGGTCCCAATCCGGGGAAGGGAGAGAGGGAGAAAGACCGATTCGTACAGACCAATTCGTACCATAACCACCACCACTGGCTCTTTCGCCATTTTCAATAACACATGTCCAGAAATACTTCCAAAATATATTAACTATGCATGCATGCAATACACGTAGACACTCGCATATATATGAAAGACTTTCAAAGTTCAATGTTTGAATTCCCACGGGATCCTAATTTTGAATTAATAATAATTTACCATCTCCATTTATTCTGGTTCGTGCTTTCATTAAAGGAACGGATGAGCACGCTGATAGGGCGTGTCTTATAGAATTTGTGTAGCAGAAACGGTGGTTTAAGAAGCGGTGAATAGCTTCAGTTTGTCATGGTTGGGGTAGCAGAGCTAACGGAGCAGAGAGAGACAAAGATAGACACAGACACACACAGTGAGCCAGCTAGTCAGCCATTGGATCCCTATACGATTGAACCATTGAGCCGCTCCCTCAAACATGGCAACACTGGCTGGAGGTGGGCCTTGACTAACATGGCAACACTGGCTGGAGGTGGACCTTGACTAATATGACAACACTGGCTGGAGGTGGGCCTTGACTAACATGGCAACACTGGCTGGAGGTGGACCTTGACTAACATGGCAACACTTGCTGGAGGTGGGCCTTGACTAACATGGCAACACTGGCTGGAGGTGGGCCTTGACTAACATGGCAACACTGGCTGGAGGTGGACCTTGACTAACATGGCAACACTGGCTGGAAGTGGGCCTTGACTAACATGGCAACACTGACTGGAGGAGGACCTTGACTAACATGGCAACACTGGCTGAAGGAGGACCTTGACTAACATGGCAACACTGGCTGAAGGAGGACCTTGACTAACATGACAACACTGGCTGAAGGTGGACCTTGACTAACATGGCAACATTGCCTGGAGGTAGACCTTGACTAACATGGTGTTGCCTATATATATACATGTTGTCCGTTTCGTGGATCCGCGTACCTGCGGCCCGGTCTCTGACCAGGCCTCCTGGCTGGTGGTCTGGTCAACCAGGCTGTTGGAAGCAGTTCCTCGCAGCCTGACTCAATTAAAGCAAAACATAAAATTTTGTAAACTGGATTTATAAAATAGAGACGTTTTCGTCTTTTGGTCACTGAACCGTCGTTACATCAATTTTATCTCCCCAAAAAAGTAAATTTTTGAGTATTAAATATACAGAAAAAATTTAACAGAAGAGCTTTTTAATTAAAAAAATTTAACGAATGATAAAAATATTATTTATTTCTCAACTATTTAGGGTTTTTAAAACATTCATATTTCACTTGTCTTTCAGTGAGGCCCTGAGGGCCATGGTGTACCTGGCTGTGAGGTCTGAGGGCCATGGTGTGCCTGGCTGTGAGGTCTGAGAGCCATGGTGTACCTGGCTGTGAGGTCTGAGGGCCATGGTGTGCCTGGCTGTGAGGTCTGAGAGCCATGGTGTGCCTGGCTGTGAGGTCTGAGAGCCATGGTGTGCCTGGCTGTGAGGTCTGAGGGCCATGGTGTGCCTGGCTGTGAGGCCCTGAGGGCCATGGTGTGCCTGGCTGTGAGGTCTGAGGGCCATGGTGTGCCTGGCTGTGAGGTCTGAGGGCCATGGTGTGCCTGGCTGTGAGGTCTGAGGGCCATGGTGTACCTGGCTGTGAGGTCTGAGGGCCATGGTGTGCCTGGCTGTGAGGTCTGAGGGCCATGGTGTACCTGGCTGTGAGGTCTGAGGGCCATGGTGTGCCTGGCTGTGAGGTCTGAGGGCCATGGTGTGCCTGGCTGTGAGGTCTGAGAGCCATGGTGTGCCTGGCTGTGAGGTCTGAGGGCCATGGTGTGCCTGGCTGTGAGGTCTGAGGGCCATGGTGTGCCTGGCTGTGAGGTCTGAGGGCCATGGTGTACCTGGCTGTGAGGTCTGAGGGCCATGGTGTGCCTGGCTGTGAGGCCCTGAGGGCCATGGTGTGCCTGGCTGTGAGGCCCTGAGGGCCATGGTGTACCTGGCTGTGAGGTCTGAGGGCCATGGTGTGCCTGGCTGTGAGGCCCTGAGGGCCATGGTGTGCCTGGCTGAGAGGTCTGAGGGCCATGGTGTACCTGGCTCTGAGGTCTGAGGGCCATGATGTACCTGGCTCTGAGGTCTGAGGGCCATGGGGTGCCTGGCTGTGAGGCCCTGAAGGCCATGGTGTACCTGGCTGTGAGGTCTGAGGGCCATGGTGTGCCTGGCTGTGAGGTCTGAGGGCCATGGTGTGCCTGGCTGTGAGGCCCTGAGGGCCATGGTGTACCTGGCTGTGAGGTCTGAGGGCCATGGTGTGCCTGGCTGTGAGGTCTGAGGGCCATGGTGTACCTGGCTGTGAGGTCTGAGGGCCATGGTGTGCCTGGCTGTGAGGTCTGAGGGCCATGGTGTACCTGGCTGTGAGGTCTGAGGGCCATGGTGTGCCTGGCTGTGAGGTCTGAGGGCCATGGTGTACCTGGCTGTGAGGTCTGAGGGCCATGGTGTGCCTGGCTGTGAGGTCTGAGGGCCATGGTGTACCTGGCTGTGAGGTCTGAGGGCCATGGTGTGCCTGGCTGTGAGGTCTGAGGGCCATGGTGTGCCTGGCTGTGAGGTCTGAGGGCCATGGTGTACCTGGCTGTGAGGTCTGAGGGCCATGGTGTGCCTGGCTGTGAGGCCTGAGGGCCATGGTGTACCTGGCTGTGAGGTCTGAGGGCCATGGTGTGCCTGGCTGTGAGGTCTGAGGGCCATGGTGTGCCTGGCTGTGAGGTCTGAGGGCCATGGTGTGCCTGGCTGTGAGGTCTGAGGGCCATGGTGTGCCTGGCTGTGAGGTCTGAGGGCCATGGTGTGCCTGGCTGTGAGGTCTGAGGGCCATGGTGTGCCTGGCTGTGAGGTCTGAGGGCCATGGTGTGCCTGGCTGTGAGGTCTGAGGGCCATGGTGTGCCTGGCTGTGAGGTCTGAGGGCCATGGTGTGCCTGGTGGCCAACTTTCCTAAAATATAACAAAATCTTGGTCCAAAAGGTCTTCAATTATAATTTTTTCCGTATATTTCCTCTCTCTCTCTCTCTCTGTCTCTGTCTCTCTCTCTCTCTCTCTCTCTCTCTCTCTCTCTCTCTCTCTCTCTCTCTCTCTCTCTCTCTCTCTCTCTCTCTCTCTCTCTCTCTCTCTCTTTCTCTCTCTCTCTCTCTCTTTCTCTCTCTCTCTCTCTCTCTCTCTCTCTCTCTCTCTCTCTCTCTCTCTCTCTCTCTCTCTCTCTCTCTCTCTCTCTCTCTCTCTCTCTCTTTCTCTTTCTTTCCCCCCCCTCCCTCCCCCTGTTTGTTCGCCCCACATTATCTTATCAAGGAAGGTCTTGACTGACTCTCAGGTTGGACTTAACGTCTGAAGAATGCTGAGTATGGCAGAGGATAGCGGGACCAGACACCTTTGTTTGTGGAAATGTTCTTCTCCTCAGGCGTAACACTTTCCCTATATCTAAACTGTTTACGAGGGATAATTATGAAATTGGATATCGTGGGAGAATTTTGTTGGCATCGTCCGGAAGATGCATGTAATAATTTTAAAGAAGTTATAATTAAGCAGAAGATATTGTGGAGATTGTAACGAGGGGTAAACAAGAGTTAGTTATGGCCTGACTGCTGAGTGGACAGCGCTTCGGATTCGTAGTCCTCAGGCCTGCCTGCCTGCCTGCCTGCCTGCCTGCCTGCCTGCTTGCTTGCTATTATACTTACCTACTCCCCTGCCTACCTGCCTTCCTATTTGAGTTCCTGCCTTCCTGCCTGTTGCAACAGAAGCTATTGAATGTAGAACGCGTCTCTCTAAAACAGTATATGACTGTCCCCAGCAAACCGTTGACACAATAATAGACCACAACTGATATAAAACTTGGCCAGGACGTGGCATCTTGACCCCTCGCTGAGTGCCACGTCTGAGATGGCACTATAAAATGTCTTATGAGAGACTTAATGCCAGCAAGGAGGCTGCATCAGGAGCAGTAATGTGACGTCATTTATGGCTGTGTAAACCGTTCGTTCTGTCGTAAAATCAAAGGATTCCATTTCTCGATAGGAAAGAGTGAGGGGGAGGGGAAACAGAGGGAGAAAAGGAGGAGATGAATGATGGAAGGAAGAAGGGAAGGAAGGAAAGAAGGAAGGAAGGGGGAGGCTTTGGCACACACAGTTGGCTCCTGCTTCATCCGATAACAAGACATGAATATAATTTAGCATTAACTAAAGCTTATTACCAACGAAAACCACTAATAATCTCATCGAATAAATGAGTTTTAGAGTTAATGTAGGATAACAGCTCTTAGCTTGCAATGTTATTAGAAACCATTTTATTGCAATCAAGTCTTGCCTAGAGAGAGAAGGAGAGAGAGAGAGAGAGAGAGAGAGAGAGAGAGAGAGAGAGAGAGAGAGAGAGAGAGAGAGAGAGAGAGAGGAAAAAGAGGATAGAGTGAGGGAGAGAGAAAAAGGATAGGAGAGAAAAGGGGAAAAGGAAATAGAGACGAAGGTGGATAGAAGAGAGAATGAGGTCAAGCCCTGGTGTGGGTGTTGAATGGTGGAAAACTTGTAATAGGGACGAGTGTGTTGCGGACAGGGGGGAGAGGGGGGAGAGAAGGGGGTATGCTAGCTGACCAAAGGTCAAAAGAGGTGAAAAACTAAGCCAAAAAGTCAAAGAAAATATTTAGATGACAATGCAACGTTGGGGGCGGGGGGGGGGGGGGTAGGGGTGGGGTAGGGGGGGGTAAGGGGGGGAGGTCAGGAGGTATGCAGCCGAGCAAAATTTTTTTTTTTAGTTTATTATTTTTCTACCACAGACGTGGCCATACATTTACTGTGCTAACCAGAATATATAAAAGCATTTTCTTATGTCCTCAATGGACAGGGTTAGAGAGCTGTTAGTTATTATGTAGTGTAGTGAGTTATTAGGCTCACTACAATCACAGGTGATTGTCAAGGCACTACAATCACAGGTGATTGTAGTGCTTTGACAGTGCTGACTAGGATACCTATATTCTCGCCTGTCTTACATATTAGAGCCCTGTTCTCCTATATGTAGTGCAGTAGAGCGAGGTGTGTGTGTGTTTGTGTGTGTGTGTTTGTGTGTGTGTGTGTGTGCGCTATACATTTATGCATGAACGATCACACGGGTGTCTGAACTCATGTACGTTCTCAGGCCAAATTTCTATTACATGTTGTTAGTTTAGATTGCCCAATCGCAGCCGCTAGAATAACAGGATATAGCAACAAAACAACTCCCTCTGGGCGCGTTAAAATCCCTTCTAAACAACGTGATGTACAAATGGCAATGACAATGCCACCATCAAACAAAAATAATTACAAATTGCATAGGAAAATCATCAGCAAGCAAGGAAGAAAAGTCATATATATATATATATATATATATATATATATATATATATATATATATATATATATATATATATATATATATATATATATATATATAAATATATATATAAATAAATAAATATATATATATATATATATATATATATATATATATATATATATATATATATATATATATATATATATATATGTGAGAAAGCTGCATGAACGCGCAAGCCATAAATCACTAAGAACTCTTTGACCCGGCCAGGATTCGAACCCATGCCGTCCAGGATCACCCCTAAACGTACACAGTACCGTGACCACCGCACCAATGATCGTCTATTAGACGATCATTGGTGCGGTGGTCACGGTACTGTGTACGTTTAGGGGTGATCCTGGACGGCATGGGTTCGAATCCTGGCCGGGTCAAAGAGTTCTTAGTGATTATATATATATATATATATATATATATATATATATATATATATATATATATATATATATATATATATATATATATATATATTAGTATATTTTGGTAGCAGTCTTTCCTGTAGACATATATTATTAAATATGACCGAAAAAGTAAGATTAATAATTCTAACACGAATTTTCTCAATCACATTTTTCTCAAAATGTACGAAAGATTGAGAAAATTCGTGTTAGAATTATTAATCTTACTTTTTCGGTCATATTTAATAATATATATATATGTATATATATATATATATATATATATATATATATATATATATATATATATATATATATATATATATATATATATATATAAAAGTTGATTTTACACAGATGACCGCGTTAAACTGTTCAATGTTCAACCTAGAAAGTGTGTTTGTGGCAAGAAATATGCAGTTGTAAACACACATTTAGGGTCTGAAAGTTTTTTAATAACATCTATATTGGAGAGAAAGTTGGGGAGAGGTGTTGTGATCCTGACCTCTCAGATACTTTTTTTTTTTTTGGAGGTGATGCCACCTAGGTACATATTCCCCACATATACCAAGAGTCAGATATTGATCCTGACTGCTCTCTCACACGTTAAGCCTGGCCTCGGGCCGGGGTTGGGGGAGTAGATGAACTCCCTGAACCCCATCTAGCAGGTATCAAGCAGGTATCAAGCAGGTATCAAGCAGGTATCAACTAAGCAGACAAACAAGCAGTGTATGCACATGAGACAAGCAGAATAATAACTAGATGCTAAGTGTATCCAACACATACCTGAAGGAATCATTTATAAACACTAAAAATAGAAACAAAATAAAAAAACACGCCTTTTTCTAACTTGCTAAATAAATTGTATGGAATGAAGGAGCTGGGAGAGAGGAAAAAAAGAAAATTTAGTGTAATTTAGAGACTAACATAGGGAAAATTCAATGAATTTAGGAAACAAATAATTACAAGAATACGATTAATGTTGAGACCGTACAAAGAAAAAAAGCATGAAAATAAAAAAAAAGTCTGTTAGAAAAAACTAGCGAAAGAAAAATATTTGAAAAAGCAGGAACAAAATGGTTCGACGAAACAGGGAAAGAATGCAAGTGAAAATCTGGAATGATTGAAAATGATGAAAATGATTGAAAATGAATTCAGAAGAAAAAGGATGAGTTTTCACTCGGCCTATTTTATATAAGTAGTTTGATAAGTTATAAAGTTTTGGCGAAAGAGAATTCTGTAGCTACCGCGGCCTTGAGCTACCGCAGCTTGGAGCTACCGCGGCCTTGAGCTACCGCAGCTTGGAGCTACCGCGGCCTTGAGCTACCGCAGCTTGGAGCTACCGCGGCCTTGAGCTACCGCAGCTTGGAGCTACCGCGGCCTTGAGCTACCGCAGCATGGAGCTACCGCGGCCTTGAGCTACCGCAGCATGGAGCTACCGCGGCCTTGAGCTACCGCAGCTTGGAGCTACCGCGGCCTTGAGCTACCGCAGCTTGGAGCTACCGCGGCCTTGAGCTACCGCAGCATGGAGCTACCGCAGCTTGGAGCTACCGCAGCATGGAGCTACCGCGGCCTTGAGCTACCGCAGCATGGAGCTACCGCAGCTTGGAGCTACCGCAGCTTGGAGCTACCGCAGCCTTGAGCTACCGCAGCTTGGAGCTACCGCAGCTTGGAGCTACCGCAGCTTGGAGCTACCGCAGCCTTGAGCTACCGCAGCATGGAGCTACCGCAGCATGGAGCTACCGCAGCCTTGAGCTACCGCAGCATGAAGCTACCGCAGCATGAAGCTACCGCAGCATGGAGCTACCGCAGCATGAAGCTACCGCAGCATGGAGCTACCGCAGCATGAAGCTACCGCAGCCTTGAGCTACCGCAGCTTGGAGCTACCGCAGCATGGAGCTACCGCAGCATGGAGCTACCGCAGCCTTGAGCTACCGCAGCTTGGAGCTACCGCAGCATGGAGCTACCGCAGCATGGAGCTACCGCAGCATGGAGCTACCGCAGCTTGGAGCTACCGCAGCATGGAGCTACCGCAGCATAGAGCTACCGCAGCCTTGAGCTACCGCGGCCTTGAGCTACCGCAGCATGGAGCTACCGCAGCCTTGAGCTACCGCAGCATGGAGCTACCGCAGCCTTGAGCTACCGCAGCTTGGAGCTACCGCAGCATGGAGCTACCGCAGCCTTGAGCTACCGCAGCATGGAGCTACCGCAGCCTTGAGCTACCGCAGCATGGAGCTACCGCAGCATGGAGCTACCGCAGCCTTGAGCTACCGCGGCCTTGAGCTACCGCAGCATGGAGCTACCGCAGCCTTGAGCTACCGCAGCATGGAGCTACCGCAGCCTTGAGCTACCGCAGCATGGAGCTACCGCAGCATGGAGCTACCGCAGCCTTGAGCTACCGCAGCCTTGAGCTACCGCAGCCTTGAGCTACCGCAGCATGGAGCTACCGCAGCATGGAGCTACCGCAGCATGGAGCTACCGCAGCATTGAGCTACCGCAGCATGGAGCTACCGCAGCATGACGCTACCGCAGCCTTGAGCTACCGCAGCATGGAGCTACCGCAGCCTTGAGCTACCGCAGCATGGAGCTACCGCAGCATGGAGCTACCGCAGCATGGAGCTACCGCAGCATGGAACTATCGCAGCTTGGAGCTACCGCGGCCTTGAGCTACCGCAGCATGGAGCTACCGCAGCATGGAGCTACCGCAGCATGGAGCTACCGCAGCATGGAACTATCGCAGCTTGGAGCTACCGCGGCCTTGAGCTACCGCAGCATGGAACTACCGCAGCATGGAGCTACCGCAGCATGGAGCTACCGCAGCATGGAGCTACCGCAGCATGGAGCTACCGCAGCCTTGAGCTACCGCAGCATGGAGCTACCGCAGCATGGAGCTACCGCAGCCTTGAGCTACCGCAGCATGGAGCTACCGCAGCCTTGAGCTACCGCAGCATGGAGCTACCGCAGCATGGAGCTACCGCAGCATGGAACTATCGCAGCTTGGAGCTACCGCGGCCTTGAGCTACCGCAGCATGGAGCTATTGCAGCATGGAGCTACCGCAGCATGGAGCTACCGCAGCATGGAACTATCGCAGCTTGGAGCTACCGCGGCCTTGAGCTACCGCAGCATGGAACTACCGCAGCATGGAGCTACCGCAGCATGGAGCTACCGCAGCATGGAGCTACCGCAGCATGGAGCTACCGCAGCCTTGAGCTACCGCAGCATGGAGCTACCGCAGCATGGAGCTACCGCAGCCTTGAGCTACCGCAGCATGGAGCTACCGCAGCCTTGAGCTACCGCAGCATGGAGCTACCGCAGCATGGAACTACCGCAGCATGGAGCTACCGCAGCATGGAACTAATGCCGTCATTCTTTAGTTAGGTTCCACAGCAGTTCTGGTAGTGATTACTGTGTCTTTTCTTTTCTTGTCCCTTCCTCGCTTGCCAAGAAGTTAACTGGCAGACTCTCTCTCTCTCTCTCTCTCTCTCTCTCTCTCTCTCTCTCTCTCTCTCTCTCTCTCTCTCTCTCTCTCTCTCTCTCTCTCTCTCTCTCTTTCTCTCTCTCTTTCTCTCTCTCTTTCTCTCTCTCTCTCTCTCTCTGTCTCTCTCTCTCTCTCTCTCTCTCTCTCTCTCTCTCTCTCTCTCTCTCTCTCTCTCTCTCTCTCTCTCTCTCTCTCTCTCTCTCTCTCTCTCTCAGCAAGAAATTTAATGAATGACACAGGCGGTCAACATGAATTGAGACACCCAAACCTCACAGCAAATCTATGAGAAAGTGAACAAAGTTCACGAGTTTCGTGGCCTGAGGGCAGGATTCATCGAGCCTTCAACACTTACGAAACCTATACATCTTTCACCAATCATGGCGGCTTTGTTTACATTGACGAAACAGCTGAGCCTCACAACCCAAGGTTATTATTGTTGAAAACAACCTCACGGCGCTTCCGAGCTCATCAACCGGTTAATAAATGTATAGAAGTGTGAACCAAGCCGCCATGTTTGAGCAAAGATGTACAGGTTTCGGTTTGGGGGGTGGTGTTAAATTGGATGAAAACGTCATCGGCAATTAGCATGATGATTCTTTACGCTGCCTTCATTCTGTGCTATTTAGTCATCCGTTTGTCATGATTTGATGAGTTTGATGTAATGTTTTGTTTTGGAGTGAGTGTACTCGAAGGGTCTTGAGGTTATCTTGAGATGATTTCGGGGCTTTAGTGTCCCCGCGGCCCGGTCCTCGACCAGGCCTCCACCCCCAGGAAGCAGCCCGTGACAGCTGACTAACACCCAGGTACCTATTTACTGCTAGGTAACAGGGGCATAGGGTGAAAGAAACTTTGCCCATTGTTTCTCGCCGGCGCCTGGGATCGAACCCAGGACCACAGGATCACAAGTCCAGTGTGCTGTCCGCTCGGCCGACCGGCTCCCTAGGGGTCCGGGTCTTCAAGGGTTGAGGGATAGAAGCTAAGTCCTACTTCTAAGACCAGGGTCTTAGAGTTAGAAATTTCTAACACGGAGATCTTCTGCTCTAAGGTCTTCTGGTTGGTGGCCAGGGGTCAGATTCACGAAACAGTTACACAAGTACTTACGAACGTGTACATCTTTCCTCAATCTTTGAAGGCTTTGGTTACATTTATTAAACAGTTTACAAGGATGAAAACTTCCCAATCAACTGTTGTTATTGTTATAAACAGCCTCCTGGCGCTTCGGAGCTCATTAACTGTTTAATAATTGTAAACAAAGCCGCCAAAGATAGAGAAAAGATGTACAGGTTGGTAAGTGCTTGCGTAACTGCTTCGTGAATCTGGCCCCTGGTCCGCTAGAGTCATGCTGATCCATGATCATTTCATGCAACTAGTCGAACCCCTACTGTGTGTGTAATTACCGAAGTGTAATTACCTAAGTGTAATTACCTGAGGGTAGTTACAGGATGAGAGCTATCTACGCTCGTGGTGTCACACCTTCCCAGTTCTCTTTGTCGTATAACGCTTTGAAAACGTATGTACGTACGTACTCACCTCACCTAATTGTACTCACCTAATTATGCTTATGTGTGTGTGTGTGTGTGTGTGTGTGTGTGTGTGTGTGTGTGTGTGTGTGTGTGTGTGTGTGTGTTTTCTTCTCTCTGGAAACCCCAGTTCAGATTCCATTATGCAACCAAGTCTTTAATCCGTCATGGTCTGTGCCTGTGTCGGACCATGTGGCCAGGGGACCATGTTCCAGGGGACCATGTGGCCAGGGCCCCCATGTTCCAGGGGGGGCCAGAGGGTCATGGAGCCAGGGGTTATCTGCTGCGATTGCTCTGCCTTGACTCACAAATGAAAAAAAACCTGCGTGACTCCTGCTTCGCTTTCCCAGGTAATCTTCCTGGACGTTGTAATTCCAGTTTTTTCCCCCTTTCAGTGATTTAATCAGCGAAGCAAAAAAAATATTCGGGGACAATTTTTTAAATCAATTTTCTGGACTAGTGTTGTCCACATCGGGAGATTTTATTTGAGAGAGGAGGGAAGATTGTGGGAGGGAAGGGGGAGATTGTGGGAGTGAAGGGGGAGATTGTGGGAGGGGAAGGGAGATTGTGGGAGGGGGAAAGGGGGAGGGGGTAAAAGGCCTGCATCACGAACTCAGGTCTGGGTAATTGAGGCCTTGTTAGTGCTTCTTCGCTGACTTAAGGACTTTCTGCTTCCTTGACGTTGTTAGAATTTTTTGGTTAAGAAAACAAAAATAACCCTCGACATGAGGTCATTTTATATATGTATATGTACATATACATATATAAAATGACCTCATGTCGAAGGGTTATTTTTGTTTTCTTAACCAAAAAATTCTAACAACGTCAAGGAAGCAGAAGCAGAAAAAAAAGTATATTACATATGTACATATGTAATATACTTTTTTTCCTGTGTTAGTCAGCAACAGTTAAGTCAGTCACACTGCTAGCTAGCCGCCCACACAGTCAGCCATTAAAAAAAATAATTATATAACAAAATTTTGATCATTGTGTTCTCCGCTGCATGTATTTAAATTAACGTTGACTCTTTATTCTATTATGTAACTAGTGCACCTAATTATATCACACGCGAGTGTGTGTGTGTGTGTGTGTGTGTGTGTGTGTACTCACCTAGTTGTGTTTGCGGGGGTTGAGCTCTGGCTCTTTGGTCCCGCCTCTCAACCGTCAATCAACAGGTGTACAGATTCCTGAGCCTATCGGGCTCTGTCATATCTACACTTGAAACTGTGTATGGAGTCAGCCTCCACCACATCACCCCCTAATGCATTCCATTTGTCAACCACTCTGACACTAAAAAAGTGTGTGTGTGTGTGTGTGTGTGTGTGTGTGTGTGTGTGTGTGTGTGTGTGTGTGTGTGTGTGTGTGTGTACTCACCTAGTTGTGCTTGCAGGGGTTGAGCTCTGGGTCATTGGTCCCGCCTCTCAACTATCAATCAACTGGTGCGTGTGGGGGGGGGGGGGGAGGGGAGGATCTCCAGGTGATATATAGCCTGATTATGCTTACTTTATCCTGCCCGAGTGATTCTCGGTTACCAAATTTTGCGCCATCTTGAATAAAATAACCACTTTCATCTCGTGGGTTTTATTTACACCCTAAAAGTCAAAACGCGACGCTTTACAGACGCCTAAATCACGTCGATGTTGTCCCTGGAGATGAACGCTCACGATATTTTTGTTAAACTTTATGTAAATATCATTAACGGCTTTATGGCCTCCGAAGACGCTCTGCTGCCTGCCTTTGAAGAAATGTTTAAGTAATCCAAATTGTAAATGTTGTGTTTAGGATTCATTTTTCGGTAGTTGTCGAGTTTGTTTGTGTACCGAGTTGGGTGTTATATTAAAAGGTGTAGGCCATTAGCCCCACACGATCTGTCATGGCTGATTATAATTAGTTTTTTATATGTAAAAAAATGCGTGAATGATTCTCCAATATTTGTTTGTGTCAGAGATGTGGGACCTTCAAGCATTAGTATAAGTTAGTATGAGTTATTGTTGAGTAATATATATATATATATATATATATATATATATATATATATATATATATATATATATATATTTCATAATGTAAATTACATCCTCTCCTGTTCTTTCTCTTTCCCCCTGTTTATTCTCCCCTCCCACTTCCACCTACGTACCGTACCCTCGTTCCTCTCTCCCTTTCTCTCTCTCTCTCTCTCTCTCTCTCTCTCTCTCTCTCTCTCTCTCTCTCTCTCTCTCTCTCTCTCTCTCTCTCTCTCTCTCTCTCTCTCTCTCCCTCTCACCCTCCCACAGACCATTACCCCCACCACCATCACAACAGCTTCAGGGTAGTGCACTACGCCGCTTGGACTAAGGGAGTGTTGCCAGCGTGTAGTTGTAGAGATGGGATGTGCTGCTGTGCGCCTGGTTGATGACGGGTCCTTACTCTTTTACTGCTTCATCACCCTCTACCACCCTAGAGATTGGTTCTGCCCACCTAGTGTGTGTGAGTGTGTGTGTGTGTGTGTGTGTGTGTGTGTGTGTGTGTGTGTGTGTGTGTGTGTGTGTGTACTCACCTATTTGTACTCACCTATTTGTGCTTGCGGGGGTTGAGCTTTGGCTCTTTGGTCCCGCCTCTCAACTGTCAATCAACTGGTGTACAGATTCCTGAGCCTACTGGGCTCTATCATATCTACATTTAAAACTGTGTATGGAGTCAGCCTCCACCACATCACTGCCTAATGCATTCCATCCGTTAACTACTCTGACACTAAAAAAGTTCCTTCTAACGTCTCTGTGGCTCATGTGAGTACTCAGTTTCCACCTGTGTCCCCTTGTTCGCGTCCCACCAGTGTTGAATAGTTTATCTTTGTTTACCCGGTCGATTCCTCTGAGGATTTTGTAGGTTGTGATCATGTCTCCCCTTACTCTTCTGTCTTCCAGTGTCGTAAGGTGCATTTCCCGCAGCCTTTCCTCGTAACTCATGCCTCTTAGTTCTGGGACTAGTCTAGTGGCATACCTTTGGACTTTTTCCAGCTTCGTCTTGTGCTTGACAAGGTACGGGCTCCATGCTGGGGCCGCATACTCCAGGATTGGTCTTACATATGTGGTGTACAAGATTCTGAATGATTCCTTACACAGGTTCCTGAACGCTGTTCTGATGTTAGCCAGCCTCGCATATGCCGCAGACGTTATTCTTTTTATGTGGGCTTCAGGAGACAGGTTTGGTGTGATATCAACTCCTAGATCTTTCTCTCTGTTCGTTTCATTAAGTACTTCATCTCCTATTCTGTATCCTGTGTTTGGCCTCCTATTTCCACCACCTAGTTTCATTACTTTGCATTTACTCGGGTTGAACTTCAACAGCCATTTGTTGGACCATTCACTCAGTCTGTCTAGGTCATCTTGTAGCCTCCTACTATCGTCCTCAGTTTCAATCCTCCTCATAATTTTTGCATCATCGGCAAACATTGAGAGAAACGATTCTATACCCTCTGGAAGATCATTTACATATATCAGAAACAGTATAGGTCCAAGGACTGACCCCTGCGGTACTCCACTCGTAACGTCTCGCCAATCTGAGACCTCACCCCTCACACTGACTCGTTGTCTCCTGTTACTTAGGTACTCCTGTATCCAACGGAGTACCTTCCCTTTCACTCCAGCCTGCATCTCCAGTTTTTTCACTAACCTCTTGTGTGGCACTGTGTCAAAGGCTTTCTGACAATCCAAAAATATGCAGTCTGCCCACCCTTCTCTTTCTTGCCTTATTTTTGTTGCCTGGTCATAGAATTCAAGTAACCCTGTGAGGCAGGACCTGCCATCCCTGAATCCATGTTGATGCTGTGTTACAAAGTTCTTTCGCTCCAGATGTTCCACTAGCTTTCTTCGCACAATCTTCTCCATCAACTTGCATGGTATGCAGGTTAGGGACACTGGTCTGTAATTCAGTGCCTCCTGTCTATCCCCTTTCTTGTATATCGGGACTACGTTAGCTGCTTTCCAAATTTCTGGCAGTTCCCCTGTTGCCAGTGATTTGTTATACACCATGGAGAGCGGGAGGCACAGTTCTTCTGCTCCTTCCTTTAGTATCCAAGGGGAGATTCCATCTGGACCTATAGCCTTTGTCACATCCAATTCTAGTAAACACTTCCTTACTTCCCCGCTGGTAATCTCAAACTCTTCCAGTGGTTCCTGGTTAGCTATTCCCTCTCTTATCTCTGGGATTTCTCCTTGCTCCAAGGTGAAGACCTCCTGGAATTTCTTATTCAGTTCCTCACACACTTCCTTGTCGTTTGTAGTGAATCCTTCTGCCCCTAACCTTAATTTCATAACCTGTTCCTTTACTGTTGTTTTTCTCCTGATGTGGCTATGCAGCAATTTAGGCTGAGTCTTTGCCTTGCTTGCGATGTCATTTTCGTATTGTCTTTCTGCCTCTCTTCTCATCCTAACATATTCATTCCTGGCATTCTGGTATCTTTCTCTGCTCTCCAGTGTCCTGTTATTCCTATAGTTTCTCCATGCCCTTTTACTTTGCTGCTTAGCTAGCCTACATCTCTGATTAAACCATGGGTTTCTCATCTTCATTTCACTGTTTTCCTTTTGGACTGGGACAAACTTGTTTGCTGCATCCTTGCATTTTTGCGTGATGTATTCCATCATATCTTGGGCCGTCTTTTCCCTGAGCTCTGTTTCCCATGCTATATCTGCTAGGCATTTTCTTATCTCCTCATAGTTTCCCTTTCGGTATGCTAACCTTTTGGTTTCGGTATCCCTTCTCGAGTTCAATAACCCTTCTTCAATCAGGTACTCAAACACCAATACACTGTGGTCGCTCATTCCTACTGGGTCCTCAAAACTGATTTCTCTTATGTCAGAGTCGTTCAGGGTGAAAACCAGGTCGAGTCTCGCTGGTTCGTCGTTTCCTCTCATCCTTGTGGGTTCACTGACATGCTGGGTTAAGAAGTTTCTAGTCGCCACCTCCAGTAGTTTGGCTCTCCACGTATCCTCGCCTCCATGCGGTTCCTTGTTCTCCCAATCAATCCTGCCGTGATTGAAGTCCCCCATGATGAGCAGGTGGGATCTATTTCTACAGGCAGAAGAGGCTGCCCTCTCAATTATAGTGTTAACTGCCATGTTGTTGCTTTCGTACTCTTGACTGGGTCTTTTGTCATTTGGTGGAGGATTATATATTACTGCTACTACTATCCTTGGTCCTCCCATTGTCATGGTGCCTGCTATGTAGTCTCTGAAACCCTCACAGCCCGGGATAGTCATCTCCTTAAAACTCCATTCCTTTCTCATGAGTAGGGCCACTCCTCCTCCTCCCCTACCTTCCCTCTCTTTCCTTATTATTGTGTACTCCTGGGGAAACACGGCATTCGTTATGATTCCAGAGAGTTTTGTTTCAGTGAGTCCAATTACATCTGGGTTCACTTCTTGTGCTCTTTCCCTTAGTTCACTTGCCTTGCTTGTGATCCCATCTATGTTCGAGTACATTGCCCTGAAACTAACTCTCTTCTGTTTCTCCTCTGGGGAGGACCTGTGGGGTCTGGGGTGAGCAGGAGCTGGGAGGATCTGGTATGGGGAGACTGGTGGAGGAGGAAGGGCTTGGGGGGGTAGGGGTGAGGGGGAGGGTAGGGGTAGGGGGAGGGTAGGGGGAGTGGGTGAGGGGGGAGTGGGTGAGGGGGGGGAGGGGGAGGGTAGGGGGAGTGGGTGAGGGGGGGAGGGTAGGGGGAGTGGGTGAGGGGGGGAGGGTTGGGGGGGTGGGTTTTGGGGGGGCAATAAAGTGGGGAGGGCGTGGGGGGAAAGGGAAGGCTGAGGTGGTTGAGGAAGAGGGGAGGGTTTTGGGGAGTGGTGGAGAGGGGAAGGCTTAGGTGGGGTGGGGGAGAGTGGGGAGCTTAGGGGGG
>NC_091169.1:41397398-41454898 GCF_040958095.1 Procambarus clarkii | reverse complement strand
CCTTTTCTCCAAAGGGGGTCGTACCGTCGTACAAAGTTGTCGTACCGTCGTACAAAGTTGTCGTACCGTCGTACAAAGTTGTACCGTCGTACAAAATTGTCGTACCGTCGTACAAAGTTGTCGTACCGTCGTACAAAGTTGTCGCACCGTCGTACAAAGTTGTCGCACCGTCGTACAAAGTTGTCGTACCGTCGTACAAAGTTGTCGTACCGTCGTACAAAGTTGTCGCACCGTCGTACAAAGTTGTCGTACCGTCGTACAAAGTTGTCGTACCGTCGTACAAAGTTCTCGCACCGTCGTACAAAGTTGTCGCACCGTCGTACAAAGTTGTCGTACGATAACATTCTCCAAAGTTGTCGTACGATAACATTCTCCAAAGTTGTCGTACAATAACATTCTCCAAAGTTGCCGTGAGTCTCATTATTCAAAACACTACACGGCGCGTCTCCTCATTTGATGGAGCGAGACAGACGTAACGAGCTCGTTAAGTTCCCAATGACTCTGATGACCCTTAATTCCGAGCCCAGGCGTCTGTGTGTCCCTTGTGTCGTGCTGACCAGGGGCCAGATTCACGAAAGCACTTACGCAAACACTTACGAACGTGTACATCTTTCCACAATCTTTGACGGCTTTGGTTACATTTATTAAACAGTTTACAAGCATGAAAACTTCCCATTCAACTGTTGGTATTGTTATAAACAGCCTCCTGGTGCTTCGGAGCTCGTTAACTGTTTAATAACTGGAAACAAAGCCGCCAAAGATTGAGAAAAGATGTACAGGTTCGTAAGTGCTTGCGTAAGTGCTTTCGTGAATCTGGCCCCAGGTCATCATAACCCCAGCTCTACCCGTTAACGGTCCTGTTGTGTTGACCTCGGGTCATCAGCTCGCCACCCGGTTTTATTGACCGGGTTGATGAGGCAGTGTGGTTAAATCCTGAAGGAGGACAATACTCTCTTTTTTAATGTCGTTGTCTGATATCTTTTGTGGGTATTATAGCGGCTGTTTTACTGTGAAAAGAATGTGATAACCATGTGAATGAATTCGTATCTGGTTGTTATCTTGCGTCCGGTTACCGAGATGTCCTTTGGCTAATGTTCCGTGATCCGTTTAGTCCGGATACCACGATAGCCCTTCAACTCATATTCGGTTTTGTCTTACCCATTGACTGAAATCAGGTTAGTGTTATACCCTTAATATGCTGCTACTTTTTTTTGCATAGGAAACCACATAGATCAAAGCATAGAGCTTTGTTAACATAATGCTTTAGTTTAAAACGTCACCAAGTAGCTATAATTACCCAGTGGGTACAGTATTAAAGTCGACGTTGATTTAACGTCGATTTAACGTTCCATTAACGTTTCTACAACGTCCCTTCAACGTTCCATTAACGTCTCATCAACACCATTCTTGGATATCATGCCAACTGGTTAATGGGGGTAAATTCTCTCATCAAATACCCACAAATAAGCGTTACCTGAGATCTATTAAAAATACTACGTAGTTATGTATTTGAAAAATACATAACTACGTAAAATAGAGTTTTCTTTGAAGGTTTATACAGACACTTGGTATTCATACACCAGCGAGATCAAGTATGCTTCCATGCGAGACTAAATTGTATTTTCTAAACTTGCGATTTATTCATTCTTGTTAGTTATCATAACTATTCATGTTATTCATAAACCACTTCTGTAGTTTGGAGGTTGTTTATAGTCACTTCGAAATATACTTATACAACTACCTTCATCTGTATTTTGTTTCTAAAGGGTAAAACAGCTGTATTTTCTTTATGCGTGTTTTAACACTATATCAAAGCTGAGTTTACTGAAATGTCAAATGAATTTATGCTCTTAATCTGTTAAGTAAATTGCTACATTTGGCTTTGAGTGTTCATAGTTATATCAATTGCATTAATCAACAAGTATTCATAATATTTAAAATGCGTGTCGAAAAAAATAGAGAGGTTACAGGTGTATATTAATTCTTTTGTTATATTAATAAAAAAAAATTCATCATGTTTGATGGTGTAAATTATGGTTTTGCCGTTGATAATTTGTTTCCAGTAGTTTACAGCTGTCTGTTACTGCTGCTACTGGTCCTGTTGCTGCTACTGTTGCTGCCACTGTTACTGCTACTGTTGCTGCTACTGTTGCTGCTACTGTTGCTGCCACTGTTACTCAAATCAAATCAAATCAAATGTTTATTTAGGTAAGGTACATACATACAAGAGATTTTACAAAGAGTGATGGATTTATAGATAGGGCTAGTACATACAAAGCCTAAAGCCACTATTACGCAAAGCGTTTCGGGCATACTGTTACTGTTGCTTTTTTGCTGCTCCAATTGCTGCCAATCTGCCTGACGCTTGTTTCCTTAACAACCACAGCTCAGCCCATCGTCTACCAAGATGCAATCTTGTTGGAGGATCTGGACCCACCTCCGTTGACGAGAGAGGGAGAGATCACTCCCTTCCTCTGTACTGCGTCGTTTTTTTTTTTACCCCCCCCCCCTTTCTTGACGCAGCGTCAAACAAGGCCGAGAACCCAAGCTTGAATAAGTCATTGAGTGACACACGAACGCCACTCCTCCATTTGTGGGATTAGAATTTTATGCAAAGTTGGTGGAATGGATTCCAATTCAGATGCTGAGAATGTGTCGTTGAGCCGGTGCTTGTTCTGTCTTGTCTTGTGCCGGTGTGGGTATTGCGGGTCGTTTGTCTGGTGAGATGGGCAGTGGGCGGAGCAGCGACTGGGGACGACTTTAGCCAGGAGTTAGGCAAATGACCAGCTCAGAGGGTGGGTGTAGCGACAGCTTGTGTCGGATGAGGAGAGGAAGCCAAGACTGCAGGTGGCAACATTTCCAGCACTGAGGAAAGTCTCCTTGGGTTTGGGATGGTGTCTGACAGAGAATATATATATATATATACCCTGAATGGTCCCCAGGCATATATGCAACCGAAAACTCCACATCCCAGAAGTGACTCGAACCCATACTTCCAGGAGCACTATGCAACTGGTGTACAGGAGGCCTTATATATATATATATATATATATATATATATATATATATATATATATATATATATATATATATATATATATATATATATATATATATATATATATATATGTATGCTCAAAACGTATTGGGTGTCAAGACAGACCTCCCCTCCTCCCTCCACCTTGTAGTACCCAAGACACCTCAACACCTGCTGTCTGGTCAGGGGCCCAGACGCCACTCACCGGTCGACCAAACGCTAACTGCTTGTTTAACTGCCGGCCAATGGTTACCTGCAAGATTCGCGCCATCTCTGACGTCATTGGCCCGTATATATATATATATATATATATACAGCTCTTCGGCGTCCAGTCATCTGAGTACACTTCGTGCTCTCAGCTGTAACATCTACTCTCGCCTTCCTCGGAGACAGTAGACGCGTATAGTTTTATATAAAGTTAATGCACCCTTTTAATTAACGTAAAATCTCACTTGTAAATATTTATCTTCATAATTTTGTGTAAAACCAAGCGTTTAAGGGTTTTGTTTTTCATTAATTATTACTTATTATTTTGAGTGATATTAAAGTAATTTTTGTTATATTAAATGTTTGAAGTTTTTATTCTCTTTGGTTTTTACCCGCAGCTCTCACACAGTAGAGGTCATAAGTAGTTTTTTCCTTTGTTTAAATTTGTTGTTATTAATGTGTGATTGGTACAAGACCTGTCGGAATAGCTTCTACTCTATTCCAGATTCTAGTCACAAGTGTCAGAGTCGTTGACAGATGGAATGCATTAGGCAGTGATGTGGTGGAGGCTGACTCCATACACAGTTTCAAGTGTAAATATGATAGAGCCTAGTATCTTATCTTGAGGTTATCTTGAGATGATTTCGAGGCTTTAGTATCCCCGCGGCCCGGTCCTCGACCAGGCCTCCACCCCCAGGAAGCAGCCCGTGACAGCTGACTAACACCCAGGTACCTATTTTACTGCTAGGTAACAGGGGCATAGGGTGAAAGAAATTCTGTCCATTGTTTCTCGCCGGCGCCTGGGATCGAACCCGGGACCACAGGATCACAAGTCCAGCGTGCTGTCCGCTCGGCCAGTAGGCTCAGGAACCTGTACATCAGGTGATTGACATTTGAGAAGCGGGCCGAAAGAGCAGAGCTTAACCTCCGTAAGTACAACTAGGGGAGTACAGACACACGCGCACGAATCTACTCACGCAATTCGTAATATCACAGGTATAAACTGAGGCATGCAAACACGAATGTGCGCATACGCCCGCTCGCACGCTCTTGCTCCTGGAAAATGAGATTTTTTTCTACTTTGCCTTATCTCTATCAGGTAGAAGACCTTCCTATGTTTAAATTAACATATAATGCTGTGAGAGAGACTGAAGGAGGTAGTTTCAAAGGAAGAGAGGTGAAGGGGGGGGGGGAGAGTAGACATTTCCCTTCCTTTCAAGGGAAGGAAACGAGGGAAAGTATTGGGAAATAAATCTATCCATGGGTAACTGGGCAAAAAATGGTCGTATTGTTTATGGAAAAAAAAGTCTTGGGTAGAACTGGTGATGGTGTTTAAGAGAGTAACAAGACACTACAAGATGTTTCACCACCAGAGATCACATTCACTGCCAACATCTCCCACTTAGGGGTTATTCATGCCCGTGCCACCTCTTGTGGTGGTTTAATCTTCATCAATCAATCAAGGAAGTAAACAGTGTAGTTGTGCTAGTGTGGGGAGAGGGGGTACTTACCTAGTTGTGCTTGCGGGGGTTGAGCTCTGGCTCTTTCGTCCCGCCTCTCAACTGTCAACTAATGTACAGGTTCCTGAGCCTACTGAGCTCTATCATATCTACAGTTGCAGCTGGGGGAGGTGTGTGGGGAGAAGGGGGGGGGTGTGGGGAGAGCAAGAGGGGGGGAGGGGGAACCTAGGTTGTTGCTTAGAGTCCAACCCGTCTTAACTAATACGTTTTATTTTTGTACGTTATGGTGTCAAACGTACAGATAATGGATGCTGTAAACAGTGTGGTGGCTCAGACATATCCACTTTTTTATGCAGTGGGTTAAGTTAGGTGGGTGGCTTGGGTTTGTGCGTTTGTGGTTGGGCTAACACTTTGTATTTTGTACGTTGTGGCAAATCAAGAGGCTGATTGGCAAAAATATAAATGCTTATAAAAATATAGAAAACTATAGCCATATCCAAACTTGATATAAGATGCATAAGAGCTAAATCCCACTACATTCCCAGCAAGGTTTTGTGGGGGTCTACCACAAAACCTGACACATAATTGAAAAAAAGACATGGAATTGTCAAACATGCACATTATTGGATTTGCAAGAAGCAAATCCTATTATCCTGATGATGGCATAAATTCTTGAAAACATTCTTACCTCAAGTTGTAGGGAAAACTTTCGTGACTGGCTGCTCAGATATTTTTGACAGTTAGAAGTGAAACTTAACGGATTCCAGGAAAGTGAACGCATCCTTTCGCAGCCAAACAAAACAAAAACAAATTATATACCACTAGTAGAAAGTAGTAGTGGTAGTAGTAGTAAATAGTTGTAGTAGTAGTAGACATGCACATATGTAGGCGAGATTACACATCTTGCAAGAAGTGAGGACTCTGGACCAACAGGAAATCCTTTGAAAATTCGGCCACTGTTAACAGAACAGAACTTGCACCTTGATGGAGTTCTGTGAGTTCTTCTACTCCCTTATTCAAGCTTTGACTTGTCAGAGCTTGAACTTAAAATAAGATTTATATAAAGATAGATCCAAGAAGATCGATGCTAATTCGGAACATGCCAATATTAAGGATGGTACGTGTATATATATATATATATATATATATATATATATATATATATATATATATATATATATATATATATATATATATATATATATTATTAAATAAATAATGTTTACCAACGTACCTGTGGACGAGACAATCGGAATGATAGCCGACAGAGTGTATCGTGATCCAGCCTGTACTCCTCTTGACATGCCAGAAAGTATTCTGAGGAAACTACTCCAAGCTTGTACTAAAGAGGCACCCTTCTTGAGCCCGGATGGGCACATGTATAAGCAAGTAGATGGGGTCGCCATGGGTTCTCCCCTAGGTGTCCTGTTTGCAAACTTCTACATGGGTACCATCGAGCAAAAAGTCTTAGTCGACATGAACTTGAAACCGGCCATATACTGCAGGTATGTTGACGACATTTTTACACAGGTACCTGATGTCAGACATCTGCAGGAGCTGAAGGAGGCATTTGAGCAGAGTTCCGTGCTGCGTTTCACTTACGAGACGGAAAAGGATGGGAAGCTGCCTTTTCTAGATGTAACAGTCATGGAAAAGGGCGGAGGTTTCCACACTGCAGTCTACACAAAGGAAACAAACATAGGAATGTGCCTAAATGCCAACAGCGACTGCCCTGACAGGTACAAGAGGAGTGTTGTTAACGCATACGTCGACCGTGCTCTCAGCCACAGCTCAGAATGGAAGCAAGTCGACGAAGAACTCTGTAGGGTAAGGCAGGTTCTAGTCAATAACGGCTTCTCCAATGGTTTCATCGAAGACATCATAAGAAGGAAAGTGAAAAGCCATGCAACCTCCGAAGAGACAACTAACACAACACCTATACCCCCTATTAGACTATTTTACAGGAACTTCTTTTCCACAGCTCATAAAACAGAGGAAAGGGTCCTGAAAGATATTGTTAATAGAAACGTTATCCCTACAGACAAAAATCAGAGGATACAACTGACGATTTACTATAAAACCAGAAAAACGGCCAGCCTACTCATGAGAAACTCTCCAGACACGAAACAGAACGCTTTAAAAGAGACTAACGTCGTCTATGCCTTCAAATGCCCACTTGGGGACTGTAAGCTCCAAAAAACCCAGTATATAGGCAAGACAACAACATCTCTTTCTAGGCGTTTAACGATGCATAAACAACAGGGCTCCATTAAGGAACATATAATCTCTTCCCATAACCAAACCATCGCCAGAGAAATCCTAGTAAACAACACAGAAATCATCGATAGATACAGCGATAGCAGGTGGCTTGACGTTTGCGAGGCACTACACATCAAGAAGTCAACACCAGCAATCAACAGCCAATTATTGCACAACTATATTCTACCCACCTCAAGACTCCGCTCCAATATAGAAGCATCAAGAAATATGGACCAATAGGCTTTCTACAAACACTTCTATTCAATACCCATTGTTTCTGTTCTGTCTTGTGTTGATACTTTTAATACCCTATTAATATCCTCTAGTGTTCTGTCTTGTGTTAATGCCACATCATCCTTCCCACCTCACTCAAATGTAATGCCACATCACCCTTCCCACCTCACTCAAATGTAGATATAAAATCAGGGAAACGCAAGTTCTAATCAGTTGTGTATTTGTGAAGTCTTTGAAAATGTAATAAGTTTTACGAAACGCGCCCGTGTCGCGTCAGACTAGAAATAAAAATGAATTTTGGAGAAGTGATTTTTGATTTACCTCCAACAGTGAAGCATAATGTACGAAAGATTGAGAAAATTCGTGTTAGAATTATTAATCTTACTTTTTCGGTCATATTTAATAATATATGTCTACAGGAAAGACTGCTACCAAAATATACTAATATATATATATATATATATATATATATATATATATATATATATATATATATATAATATATATATATATATATTATATATATATATATATATATATATATATATATATATATATTATATATATATATATATTATATATATATATATATATATTATATATATATATATATATATATATATATATATATATATATATATATATATATATTATATATATATATATATATATATATATATATATATATATATATATATATATATATATAGGGGTACCACATATATATATATATATATATATGGACAATCTGAAAGGAATAATATAACCTACAAATTTGATCACCCAAAGAAATGCAAAAAAAGCTTTGTAAATACAGGTTAATTCTCGCTCAAAAGCTGCAAATTTTTCTACCTAGAACTGTTCAATAGTTCACTAAAGGAGAAAGAATGCTGTTCCAAAGACTGTCCAGTTCTAGATACCGAAGAAAACGGCCGAATAAAACAAAAATGTAAGCAAAGGCATTAAGGAAAAAGACACAAGCCTATCATACAATTTTTAGCAAGATGAAGAACAGAATTGTATGAAATGTCAAAAACTGTCACAAAAACCATACGTTAGACAAGACGCAAACATCAAAACCAGATATGTTTTAAGTAGAAAATACTTTATTACCGCATT
The DNA here is from genome assembly GCF_040958095.1 of Procambarus clarkii. Taxonomy (NCBI): domain Eukaryota; kingdom Metazoa; phylum Arthropoda; class Malacostraca; order Decapoda; family Cambaridae; genus Procambarus; species Procambarus clarkii. The sequence continues at coordinate 41,446,582 of NC_091169.1, read as the reverse complement.
CAGTATGCGGTCTACTGCAGTACGTGTAATCTACGCGGCCTAATGACCTGACCTTACACACAGAAATCACAATAGCGTAATGCATCAAATGAACAAATCCACAAGGGCCGTGACGAGGATTCGAACCTACGTCCGAGAGGATCCCAGACGCTGCCTTAATCGACTGAGCTACGACATGGGTAAAATAAGAATAGCAGCCGGGAAATCATATTGATTTACTGAAGGATCCTGCAGTCTCTCCGAGATACAAAGCAATTTGTTTGTGATTTGTTCATCTGACCTGACCTGTTTACCGAGACCTCACCTGATGTTAAGGTAGGGTTAAGTGTCCTCACCTAGTAAATGATCATTCATGTTTGTCAACATATGATTTATCAAACCACACTGAACAAAAGTCCAATATATACCTGACCTCCTTATTAAAGCAAATGCAGAGCTTGCAGCAAGATTATAACTCACACAAAGGACTTTGACGGTAAAATATGGCTGTCAGATTTAAAGCAATATGTGACAGGAAACACCTTGTGGACGAAACACTGGGTGGACGAAACACTGGGTGGACGAAACACTGGATGGACGAAACACTGGGTGGACGAAACACTGGATGGACGAAACACTGGGTGGACGAAACACTGGATGGACGAAACACTGGGTGGACGAAACACTGGATGGACGAAACACTGGGTGGACGAAACACTGGATGGACGAAACACTGGGTGGACGAAACACTGGATGGACGAAACACTGGGTGGACGAAACACTGGGTGGACGAAACACTGGGTGGACGAAACTCTGGGTGGACGAAACACTGGGTGGACGAAACACTGGGTGGACGAAACACTGGATGGACGAAACACTGGGTGGACGAAACACTGGGTGGACGAAACACTGAGTGGACGAAACACTGGGTGGACGAAACACTGGATGGACGAAACACTGGGTGGAGGAAACACAGGGTGAAAGAAACAATGGGAGTTGGAACTGCACGCTTGGGAGAAGACCTGGGTTCGTATCCTGGGCAGGGTGGGACGGTTGCTCGCTGGTCTTGAGCTGTTCGCTTCCCTGTTCACCCAGCAGTAATTGAGGACCTGGTTGTAAACCGGTTGGCAAATCTCGCTGTGGGCAATCTGTTACATCTGTCAGGGGCGGTCGTAGTCTCAAGGAAATATGTTTGACAAACCTGCAATATGTAAAATTATAAGTAGCTCTCTTTCCCTCTCTGTTTCTCCTACTTTACCCCCTTCTGCACCTCCTTCCTCCATTCTCCTCCTCCTTCCCTCCATTCTCCGCCTCGAACGAAGGTGGATGGCTTCAAGAGGCACTTGGACAGGTTCTTGTAAGAAGTGCCGGACCAACCAGGCTGTAGTGGATATGTGGGCCTGCTGGCCGCTCCAAGCAACAGCCTGGTGGACCAAGTTATCACAAGACGAGGTCAGGCTCGGGGAGTAGAAGAACTCTGGAAACCCTCTCTTATTATGCTTCTCCTCCCCTCCCTTTTCTACCTTCTTCCCTCCCTTCTTCTCCTCCTTCCCTCCCTTCTTCTCCTTCTTCCCTCCCTTCTTCTCCTTCTTCCCTCCCTTCTTCTCCTTCCCTCCCTTCTTCTCCTCCCCTCCCTTCTTCTCCTTCCCTCCCTTCTTCTCCTCCCCTCCCTTTTCTACCTTCTTCCCTCCTCCTCCTCCCTCCCTGCCTCCCTGTGCTGGCTGGCTGGCCCTCCACATCATAACACTAAGGTTAACAAAGAAAATGAACAAAAACACTTTTCCTCGTTACAGCAAGTTTCTCATTGCTTGTCCATGTTTTCTTTTTTCGATTCTGTATTTTCTTCTCTAGGTGCTTCTCATTCTGTATTTTCTTCTTTATCCTTTGGTTATATACCTTTTTTATGTTTGTCATTAACCTAATTTGGTTTTAGTCTCTTATTCTCCTTTTGCCGTCCTTTATTCCTTGTTCTTATTACCTTAATACTTCTGCGCAATTTTCATGATTACATTTAATTTTTGCATTCTTTCCATCACATTTATGCGTATGTCTTCAGTGTTATTCTGTATTTTAATTCTTTGTAATTCGGAGCAAAATTAAATACAAAATGTCTTGTAATTTTCCGCTCCTTTTCATTCTTGTTCCTCGACCTGTTATCTTTAACTCTTTTATTCTCTCTCTCTCTCTCTCTCTCTCTCTCTCTCTCTCTCTCTCTCTCTCTCTCTCTCTCTCTCTCTCTCTCTCTCTCTCTCTCTCTCTCTCTTACCTTCTTCTGCCCGCATGTCATCATTAATTTTATTTTCGTTTCTCCTATCTTCCAATCTTCATCAATTTTGTTATTCCCAGAGTTAGTCACTTATATATATAGAAGTGACGGAGCGGACCAACCGGGCTGTAGTGGATATGTTATTCACTACGTAGCTTGCAGTTACGGGTAGCTGCAAGCAACAGTCTGTTGGTTCAAGTTATCACAAGTCGAGCCTGGCCTCAGGCCGGGCTGGGGGAGTAGAACAACTCTCGAAATCCTCTCTCCAGGTAAACTTCAGGTAAGCTTGTTTATTCCATAATGTTGTCTCGTAAGTTTTTTTTCATCTTCCTTTCCCTTACGGGTAAATATATTTTAACTAGTTAAATTTCTATCGATTATCGTGTTATTTGAAGAAAAAAGTATTTTGTTTTCGTCTTCTTCAATAATATTATTGAAGAGTGTGAGGCAAGAATGGATTTAAACACTAATTTATATTCAGAATTCAAAAGATTTTTTTTTAATTTTAAAAGTCTCGAGATAAAGGTCACATATGTGATGGTGGTGTGTAGAGATACGAGTCACATATGTGATGGTGGTGTGTAGAGATACGAGTCACATATGTGATGCTGGTGTGTAGAGTTACGAGTCACATATGTGATGCTGGTGTGTAGAGATACGAGTCACATATTTAATGCTACTGTGGAGATCCAATAGTGCTTGGCATATATATTTTCATGCTTAAGGAATCTTTAAAACAAATTATAGTAAAGTTTGGGCAGTTGACCTTCGTTTTCCTTCAAGACTTCATATGTATTAGATGAACAATGATCACATTAACATAATGTATTAATGAGAAAATCAGTAGGAGCCGTGAAGAGGATTCGAACCCATTTACTTGGTTCTCCCAAGCAAACGCCCCTAGACCACTACACCACGACGTGGTCAAAAGCATTGCAACCTGGGATTCCACTGAATCCTCTAGGGTTCCTGAGGCTTTCAAATGAAGCCCAATCAGGATTTTATGCATGGCCCTCCATTCACTGTGGCTTCAACGCTTCTCGCCAGATGCACAAAGAAATCACAATAACGTGATGAATCAATGAAAATCCTTTTGAGGCAGTGGGGGAGACTTGAACCCTCGTTCTTGATTTCAAGGTTCGAAAGTAAGATCCCGCGTTCGAAAGATTATAAAAGTAACCTTTCGTCCTGAAAGGTTACATTCAGTGTATATTAGTGGTATATTAAAGATATATTTAGTGTATATCACGGACACTCATTATATAACGAGAGAATACTTTGTGTCAATTAAGAGAACACATTATATTAGGGTGGCCCCAAGTGTGTATTAGAGGTATACCCCAGTGTATGTTAAGAGCACACTCGCTGTATACTAGAACACCCAGTATACAGTAGTATACACAATACCAGCGGGACTTACACTGTTCTCATTTAATGGAATCGTCGCAAGTATGTTTCTGCGAAACCATTACCATCTTGGAGTCACGCTGAACGGCTTTATTTAAGTGCTAATAAATTTCTAAGTAGAAAACGAATGTTGTTAATTATTTGGAAGACCGAAGTGCCTAGCGGCGCCTTCTGGTTTTATTTAAAGTGCCAGTTTTGGGCTACTTTTTTCGTGGTAACTTATTGGCGAAAACTAAAATTTGATGAGACTGCTAAAGGCTGGTTTGGTTTGAAAAGGCCATGCCCTGGCCTGAATCCATTGTATCCTGGCCTGAAGCCATTGTATCCTGGCCTGAAGCCATTGTATCCTGGCCTGAAGCCATTGTATCCTGGCCTGAAGCCATTGTATCCTGGCCTGAAGCCATTTTATCCTGGCCTGAAGCCATTGTATCCTGGCCTGAAGCCATTGTATCCTGGCCTGAAGCCATTGTATCCTGGCCTAAAGCCATTGTATCCTGGTCTGAAGACATTGTATCCTGGCATGAAGCCATTGTATCCTGGCCTGAAGCCATTGTATCCTGGCCTGAAGCCATTGTATCCTGGCCTAAAGCCATTGTATCCTGGTCTGAAGACACTGTATCCTGGCCTGAAGCCATTGTATCCTGGCCTGAAGCCATTGTATCCTGGCCTGAAGCCATTGTATCCTGGCCTGAAGCCATTGTATCCTGGCCTGAAGCCATTGTATCCTGGCCTGAAGCCATTGTATCCTGGCCTGAAGCCATTGTATCCTGGCCTGAAGCCATTGTATCCTGGCCTGAAGCCATTGTATCCTGGCCTGAAGCCATTGTATCCTGGCCTAAAGCCATTGTATCCTGGCCTGAAGCCATTGTGCCCTGGCCTGAAGCCATTGTATCCTGGCCTAAAGCCATTGTATCCTGGTCTGAAGACATTGTATCCTGGCATGAAGCCATTGTATCCTGGCCTGAAGCCATTGTATCCTGGCCTGAAGCCATTGTATCCTGGCCTAAAGCCATTGTATCCTGGCCTGAAGCCATTGTATCCTGGCCTGAAGCCATTGTGCCCTGGCCTGAAGCCATTGTATCCTGGCCTAAAGTCATTGTATCCTGGCCTAAAGCCATTGTATCCTGGTCTGAAGACATTGTATCCTGGCATGAAGCCATTGTATCCTGGCCTGAAGCCATTGTATCCTGGCCTGAAGCCATTGTATCCTGGCCTGAAGACATTGTGCCCTGGCCTGAAGCCATTGTATCCTGGCCTAAAGCCATTGTATCCTGGTCTGAAGACATTGTATCCTGGCATGAAGCCATTGTATCCTGGCCTGAAGCCATTGTATCCTGGCCTGAAGCCATTGTATCCTGGCCTAAAGCCATTGTATCCTGGCCTGAAGCCATTGTATCCTGGCCTGAAGCCATTGTGCCCTGGCCTGAAGCCATTGTATCCTGGCCTAAAGTCATTGTATCCTGGCCTAAAGCCATTGTATCCTGGTCTGAAGACATTGTATCCTGGCATGAAGCCATTGTATCCTGGCCTGAAGCCATTGTATCCTGGCCTGAAGCCATTGTATCCTGGCCTGAAGACATTGTATCCTGGCCTGAAAACATTTTGCCCTGGCCTAAGGACGCGCCTGAAAAAAAAAAAATGTTCATGCAAGGATATTATATTTTAAGCTAACGAACTGCTTCACTACAATCTCATATTCCATAGTTTTCTTTTTCATCGTCACTTTTCTCAACCTTAAAGCCTGGAACGTGTGACTTGGGAGGAAACTAAGAGAAGAGGTTTATAAAGTCTGGCGGGAGGGGGTCGTTCTTATCTTGGCTCTATATAAAGATTACAGCTACAGAGGAGGTCAAACGGTGTCATCTTCGGATCTAACGAGGTTGTTTTAGGCAAGGATTGCGAAAGCGTAAATGTTGTATAAAATAAATATAAATATATATAATATATAAATATATAATATAAATATATAATATATATAAATAAATATAAATATAAAATAAATGTTGTATAAAATAAAAATTGATGATTTATTCTTTACGTTGTGTTGGTTTTACAACATCCTCCGCCTGGTAGGCCTAAGATGTTAGGCCTACTAGGCCTAACACTTTTCCTCACTTTTACCATGTCTTAACCTTCAAGACACATTAAAAAGTGCCTAAAAAGACACATTAAAAACAATGTGAGCAGACTTTAACTCTCACAACTCTTAATTTTAAAAGATATTTTAATGTTGAAATAACTTTTTAATGCGTAATTTTTTTATTTATTTATTTACGGTATTAAGAAGTCAAGTTCTTTAACAATTCTAAATGCTCATTTTAAGGCACGTCTGTTATTCTCTTATAGAGAATAACTGTTATTCTCTTATAGAGAATAACTGTTATTCTCTTATAGAGAATAACTGTTATTCTCTTATAGAGAATAACTGTTATTCTCTTATAGAGAATAACTGTTATTCTCTTATAGAGAATAACTGTTATTCTCTTATAGAGAATAACAGACGGTTATTCTCTTTCGGTTAAAAACGAAATGGATGACAATATTTTGTTTGGTCTGGGAGTATAGTAATGATTTGTTTTTCGTCTATATCTCTTCCGTGAAATGTATCGGGTTGGATGGTCTTGGTAATGTTGGTATTCTGTCCAAGACTCAAGTTCTAAACTTAGTTTTCAGTTCATTTAGCTTTTAATGGCTCCCAAGTTCTGTTTATATAGACTTGTTGTTGATTTCTGTGAGTTTCTTTTGGTTCCTCTCTCTCTCTCTCTCTCTCTCTCTCTCTCTCTCTCTCTCTCTCTCTCTCTCTCTCTCTCTCTTTCGTCCGCAAGTCATCTTTCTTTCATTTCTTTCTTTTATCTTGCCTTGCTTTTGGTTTAGTTTTTATTCCGCTCACATCTATTCTGTTCTCTTTCCTCTGTCTCGCTTAATTTCTCCTGCTTCAACTCTCTGTCCAACTCGCTATTTCTCTCGCCCTCCATTTTCCAGTCTTGGGCCTCCGGGAACATTTTATATATATATATATATATATATATATATATATATATATATATATATATATATATATATATATATATATATATATATAATTGTATATCCAGGTAAATGTTTGTATCCATAAAGCTATCATTTTAACAATAAAATGTAAGAATAAAGATATGAAGCTTTGTCAGATTAAATATGCTGAAGAACTTAACCCTCCCCTCCCCCCCCCCTCTCCCCCTCCTCACGCCCCATCTCCCCCTCCCCCACTCCCCTCCCCCCACGCCCCCTCCCCCGTCTTCGATAATGGGTCATAAACACCTGAGAATTTTCATAACGCCAGGGTTTGGATGGGTGGGAGTGTGCCACCAGGTGATGCCCTTACCTCGAGATGAGATGATGCTGACAGATCCCTGACTTCACAGATCTCTCCTGACTCTGAAATACTGCTCCCCCCACCCCCCACCCCTCCCATGTTGTTGCGTAAACCGATGCTTTAGTGCAAAATAAACTCGTGAGCTATGACATAAACCAATCCTTGAATGATCTTATATACCCCCTCCTTCTGTACAAATTGAAGTAGTTATATTCGCGTAAATATGATGCATATTCGGGCATAAATTATATATCTGGAGTGCCAGTATTATAAAGTTTGAGCCAGTATGTCGTACGTTTTATGGGCCTCGAACGAGGTGACAAGGAAAGGTTAGAAGCATCAATCTTAGGATTCATAACTTGTGTCAAGTTATGTCGTGGTTCAGAGACCACTTTCAGAGAACTTGACGGTCGAGATTCCTTCAGTTTAGCATCTCACCGTCCACCTTCCAGCAGAACGACTTAATTAATGGTCCCTTACGAGAATATTAGTGAATGCTAGTTCCGTACTATTAAGCAGTCAAGGGGATCGTAGGCAAGGCTCGCTAATTATTGCAAGGTTCTCGTAAGGGATCGTAGTGGAACCTTGCAAGATATAGCAAGTTCTTTACTATAAAACATGCTAAGCTCATTCCTCTTAATATACTCTTAACAAGAGCCAGAATTCCTAAAGCATTTACGATATCTCTTACGAAACCTGTACATCTCTTTTTCATGGCGGCTTGGTTTACATTTATTGAGCAGTTTACGAGCTACGAAGCCCTATATACGAGGATATCTGTAACAGTAATAACCCAGGAAAGATGTACAGGTTTCGTAAATGGACGCATAAATGTTTGAGGAATCCTGACTAACATTCCCGGCCGCCCCGTTGGTATAACTAAGCAAAGGCTTTTGATGTAACATGTAACTATGTTGTTTTAAGTTGCTTGAACGTTGATTTGACGTTGATCTGACGTTGATTCTACGTTGGCCCTACGTTGAATTGGTGTCATTTGAGAATATTTTGCTAGAGATGCCTGAATAACTCCAGTTTATACGACGCGACTTAAGATCCTCGTATGTCAGCTCGTAAGTGTGAGGAAGGTTATTGTGCATGAAACTGCGAAGCGCCTCATTGCTGAAGATACGATACCTGCTAGAAGTGTATGTTGGATTGTTTGTTGCTTTACAATTGCTGTTTGAATGTGTGTTGCTTCCCTGCATGGTTGCTACCCCTCTATCTTAATGTTACTTTGTTGCTTTTATAGACTGAAGTGGCAATCATTCAATTGTTTCTTCTCTGTATGATTGTTACTTGGTTCAACTTAGGAAATTAGTTTTCTAGTGGACACATTATCCAGGGTAGGCTGGCAGGCCAGACCATATCCAGGGTAGGCTGGCAGGCCAGACCATACCCAGGGTAGGCTGGCAGGCCAGACCATACCCAGGGTAGGCTGGCAGGCCAGACCATACCCAGGGTAGGCTGGCAGGCCAGACCATACCCAGGGTAGGCTGGCAGGCCAGACCATACCCAGGGTAGGCTGGCAGGCCAGACCATAAGAGAATAACTCTGGAAGTCGTCAACAAGAGTTAATCAACAGATAATTAGTATATTAAGTTTGTACATAAGATAAGAATAAGAATTAAGGAAACTACCGAAGGTCTATATTGGTCCCTACATGGCAGCTCATATATCCACACCAACTCATTCCATATGTGTCTAACCTGCGCTTGAAACAATGCAGCATTCCTGCCTGTGTTTCATTACCTAATAACTTAATACACGTACAATCTATCGATCTATTATGTTACTGGATAATTTAATTGGCGTACAATCTATTACGTTAATGGATAATTAAATAGACGTAGATGCGACACACACACTTTACATCACACTTTACACTTTACACACACATAGTCCTTAAATTGTTTAATGTCAGACGACGTCAAGTAACCCACTAGCGTTGGGAGGATTAAAGCGCTGCAAATGTGAAGATAGGATTATTCTGGCACCATCATAGAGTGGATTACTGTGGTATTAATTATGATGGGGGCGGGGGATTAACTCTTCACGCCCCCCCACCCTAATCCCCTCTTCCTCCCCCCTGGTGCTTCAGGGGAGGAGGGGGGGGGGAGACAATCCCACATCCCCTCCCTCCCTCCCTCCCACCACTCCTCTAATTCCCTAATTAATTACTAGAGGTTTTCTAGATGAGCTGAATTCTGGGTTTCTAAATTCCAGTGTTTGTGTGGTGAGAGAGAGAGAGAGAGAGAGAGAGAGAGAGAGAGAGAGAGAGAGAGAGAGAGAGAGAGAGAGAGAGAGAGAGAAAGAGAGGGAGAGAGAGAGAGAGAGAGAGAGAGAGAGAGAGAGAGAGAGAGAGAGAGAGAGAGAGAGAGAGAGAGAGAGGGAGGGAGAGAGAGAGGGAGAGAGAGAGAGAGGGAGAGAGAGAGAGAGGGAGAGAGAGAGAGAGAGAGAGAGGGAGGGAGAGAGGGAGGGAGAGAGAGAGAGAGAGAGAGAGAGAGAGGGAGCGAGAGAGAGAGAGAGAGAGAGTGTGTTATGAGGAGAGCTTGAGGAGACAGGTGAGAAACAGGTGAGAAAACAAAACATTACCGCTAATTAAGGCTCCTGCTGTCTGCTTATTCTGCTCTGCTGGCACTGTGCCACCGTGCTGGGAATATAGGTGCCATGTTTCTCTTAGTCCTGTGCCTTAGTGCCATCTTGAGAATACTAGGAATCATCTTTTATACCAGATTATTTAGCATTTTGTAGTTGTAGCGGTGATCGGGGAATGGAGCATAATTTGGGTTAAGAATAGAAAAGTGACTGGAATAGGGTAAATACAGTGACCCTGCTCTCTGGTCTCCGGAGGGGGGGGGGATACAGCTGCCAGTCTGGTCTCCGGGAGGAGGGGGGGGAGGGATACAACTGCCAGTCTGGTCTCTGGGGGGGGGGGTACAGCTGCCAGTCTGGTCTCCGGGGTGGGGGGGGGGGTACAGCTGCCAGTCTGGTCCCAGGGGGGAGACGGGTACAGCTGCCAGTCTGGTCTCCGTTGGGGGGGGGGGGGGGGGTACAGCTGCCAGTCTGGTCTCCGTGGGGGGGGGGTACAGCTGCCAATCTGGTCTCTTGGGGGGGTACAGCTGCCAGTCTGGTCTCTTGGGGGGGGGATACAGCTGCCAGTCTGGTCTCTTGGGGAGGGGGGGGTACAGCTGCCAGTCTGGTCTCCGTGGGGGGGGGGTGTGGTACAGCTGCCAGTCTGGTCTCCATGGCCCAAATTACCTCCTACATACATCTGAACTTCAAGCATTAAAAAGTTTTTAGTTATGACGTATTTTACCCTAAACGTTTCCTGAAACCTGGGAGGATTATAATGACTTAGGCTCATTATGCCTACGTGGCGGTTGTATGAATCACGAATTTCACCCTAATGGGGTGTGAGAGCGACGGCAGGATATTGAAGACGGGCCCCAAGTGATTCGACGCTTGTGGAGGGAGGACTAATTTGGTGGGGATGAACAACTTTGGAGGACTAATTTGGTGGGGATGAACAAGGGGAACACTGGAATGGAATGATTAGTTGTGGTCCGGTTAAACCAGGAGGAATATGAAGCTGTAATCCGGATACACGAACGGAATATACGTTTTGGACCTTGGCCTCAAAAAGTCGTAGCGACATCTCAAGAGGTCTTAACGACATCTCAAAAGTCCTATAGATCGTAATCAGTTACGATCCCATTTATCATTCATGGAGGAACAGGCTTTGATCACGTGACTTAAATATGCCCCAGCTTCTAATATATAACATTATTATAAATTACAAAAATATAAATTACAAAAATAGATATTTTGAATCCATAGTAACATTAAAATTGATAAATGTCTCTGGGACGAATTTCTACACCTACGTACTTACAATCAGAAAACAGCTAACCTAACCTACCCTATCTTGAGGTTATCTTGAGATGATTTCGGGGCTTTTTAGTGTCCCCGCAGCCCGGTCCTCGACCAGGCCTCCACCCCAGGAAGCAGCCCGTGACAGCTGACTAACACCCAGGTACCTATTTTACTGCTTGGTAACAGGGGCATAGGGTGAAAGAAACGCTGCCCATTGTTTCTCGCCGGCGCATGTGATCGAACCCAGGACCACAGGATCACAAGTCCAGCGTACTGTCCGCTCGGCCGACCGGCTCCCTAAGACATAACCCTATACAAAACTTTAATAAAATAAATATTATTGTTTGGTTTGGTTTTTCTCTCTCCAGATACAATGGTGTTATTGAAAATAGAATATAGAATTTTTTTATGACAACGCCAGTGTAGGGATATAGGAGCTTGGACGAGTATATAAGGCCTAGGGTGGGTCTGTATATGTGCTTCGTGTTATATCTTATATGTGCTGGCGTCCTTATACCCTGCGTCCTCACCCTGCGTCCCCTCACCCTGCGTCCCCACACCCTGCGTCCCCACACCCTGCGTCCCCACACCCTGCGTCCCCACACCCTGCGTCCCCACACCCTGCGTCCCACCCTCAGGGGCCCGTGAAGCGTGTGTTACAATGAACAGTTTTAACTGAAACTTTTCCACAGAGGGAGAGATTATTTTTCAGTTCCCACGTGAAATGTTTTGTTGAAGTATGTGTTTGGTTTATATATATATATATATATATATATATATATATATATATATATATATATATATATATATGCAAACAAGCCTGAATGGTCCCCAGGACTATATACAACTGAAAACTCACACCCCAGAAGTGACTCGAACCCATACTCCCACAACTGGTATGTACAGGGACGCCTTAATCCGCTTGACCATCACGACCGGACATAAGGAAGTGATAGCCGAGGCTATATGAACCACTTCCCCGCCGGCACTCGGATGGTAATCTTGGGCATAGCATTTTATCAAATCACCTCATTCTTTGGGGCACACGTGAGGAACACAAATGCAAACAAGCCTGAATGGTCCCCAGGACTATATACAACTGAAAACTCACACCCCAGAAGTGACTCGAACCCATACTCCCACAACTGGTATGTACAGGGACGCCTTAATCCGCTTGACCATCACGACCGGACATAAGGAAGTGATAGCCGAGGCTATATGAACCCCCAAAGAATGAGGTGATTTGATAAAATGCTATGCCCAAGATTACCATCCGAGTGCCGGCGGGGAAGTGGTTCATATAGCCTCGGCTATCACTTCCTTATGTCCGGTCGTGATGGTCAAGCGGATTAAGGCGTCCCTGTACATACCAGTTGTGGGAGTATGGGTTCGAGTCACTTCTGGGGTGTGAGTTTTCAGTTGTATATAGTCCTGGGGACCATTCAGGCTTGTTTGCATTTGTGTTCCTCACGTGTGCCCCAAAGAATGAGGTGATTTGATAAAATGCTATGCCCAAGATTACCATCCGAGTGCCGGCGGGGAAGTGGTTCATATAGCCTCGGCTATCACTTCCTTATGTCCGGTCGTGATGGTCAAGCGGATTAAGGCGTCCCTGTACATACCAGTTGTGGGAGTATGGGTTCGAGTCACTTCTGGGGTGTGAGTTTTCAGTTGTATATAGTCCTGGGGACCATTCAGGCTTGTTTGCATTTGTGTTCCTCACGTGTGCCCCAAAGAATGAGGTGATTTGATAAAATGCTATGCCCAAGATTACCATCCGAGTGCCGGCGGGGAAGTGGTTCATATAGCCTCGGCTATCACTTCCTTATGTCCGGTTGTGATGGTCAAGCGGATTAAGGCGTCCCTGTACATACCAGTTGTGGGAGTATGGGTTCGAGTCACTTCTGGGGTGTGAGTTTTCAGTTGTATATAGTCCTGGGGACCATTCAGGCTTGTTTGCATTTGTGTTCCTCACGTGTGCCCCAAAGAATGAGGTGATTTGATAAAATGCTATGCCCAAGATTACCATCCGAGTGCCGGCGGGGAAGTGGTTCATATAGCCTCGGCTATCACTTCCTTATGTCCGGTCGTGATGGTCAAGCGGATTAAGGCGTCCCTGTACATACCAGTTGTGGGAGTATGGGTTCGAGTCACTTCTGGGGTGTGAGTTTTCAGTTATATATATATATATATATATATATATATATATATATATATATATATATATATATATATATATATATAATATATATCCATGGCTTCTGAGACACTCGGCGCCTGGGGTAAAAGTGCTACCAGTTTTTTGAAGGAACTGGGTTCTAGGCTCATTGAAACAACAAGGGACCCAAGAGCTGCAAGCTTTCTTTTCCAGCGCCTCAGTGTGGCGATACAGAGGGGAAATGCGCACTGCATCCAGGGTTCCTGCCCGCCGTCTGAGGAGCTGGAGGAACTCGAAAACCTATGATAACCATCTTTGTAACCCATATGTAACTCCTTTTTTGTAACAAAGTTCAAATAAAATAAATATATATGTGTACATACAAAAGAATAGGGGTGGTAGGAGAAGATAATATTAGTGTTCAGTGAGAAACCACAAGATCTCCTCTGAATACTTTTTATTTTCTTCTCCGAGGCCATGGGTCCCCACATTGGCACCAGAGGTGGTACCCTTATATATATATATATATATATATATATATATATATATATATATATATATATATATATATATATATATATATATGTATATATATATATATATATATATATATATATATATATATATATATATATATATATATATATATATAGGAAGGGAGTACCACCTCTAGCTGGAAGAAGGGGGACCCATAGCCTCGGAGGAAACCACGCATAACGCATTAGAGGGAATGTTTAGATCCCCTCCAATACAGTTTCTGTGTGCTTTTCTCCTACCACCCCCTTCCTTGAATATTTTTTGTGCTTTATTATGCATTTGATGGTTACAAGATATACATGGGTTGATACAAAAATAATAATGCAAAAAGGTGCTTAAAGGTTATGGATCTCTTGAAGAACACAACAATGGGAAACATTGATGAATGTCACAGACGGGTTCGATCATTGTTGCAAGTCAAACACTTCTTCGAATTCCTCTGAAGTTGGACTAGTGCCCAAGACGCAACAGGCATTTCCCCTTTGAATCGCAACACTGAGGCGCTGGAACAAGAAACTTTTTGCTCTCTGGTCTTTTGTAGCGCTGATCAATTTGTCCCCCAATTCCTTCAGGAACTTCAATGCACATTTTCCCCACGAACCGAGGGTCTCCGAGCCGATCGGAACAAAGCTGTAGCAGTGTGCTAGACCTCTGTATTTAATAATTTTCTGCGATTCCCTGAAAGAAGCAGCACCACCGCTTTCACGTGTGCTGTAGTGGAGGTAGGTACTGGCCAGTGTGGCAGCGCACGTGTAGTCCCATACCACTTGCTTACCATCCTTCCAAGGTAGCAAGGTGACCCCATCAGGGCGCTTCTGAGGGTCGTTAGGTCTGGATAAGTGTGGTTCTCTTTGTGCCGGGCAGCGGGCTGTGGCGAGGCTCCTCTTGATGATGTCGTTGACTTCTTCATGTCTTGCAATTTTACCCTGTGATTTACGACATACCAGACCATGACGACCATATTGGTCTGCCATCGCAGTTCCGCAGATGCACCTATGTTCGGTGAGGATGGGGGCGGCAAGGCGAAGGGCAACTCCAATGCGGAGAGCGTCATGACTGAGGCGAGTTCCCAGGGCTGCATTGGGCACAGCAAATAAAAAATCCCCGGCGTGGGGTGCTGTTACCGCTAGGAGGCGGGCTTTGTTTTCAGCATCAGCGTTGTCAATCATTGCTGTGACAGTCTTTTCCATTATGGGGCTATCCCAGTGGGCCTGCTTGTGGTCTTTTGGGACTTGTGGTCGGGGTTGAGGGTGTGCAATGGTGTCCCATTGTCTGGCTGCTTCGATGAACGTTTGATCATGAGTTCCCGCTGTCTCTCTCATACGCTCTGGTAGGATCTGCCCTACCAATTCGTTGGCTGCTGTACATGAGGATAAGAATGCTGGAAGTGCTACCTCAGTTGCCTTTCGTATGCCTATCCCTCCAAATCTCACTGGTAGTGTTGCTTGGTCCCACTGACTGTCATCTAAATCTAGGTTGAGCGCCTTCCTGAATATTGACCTGAGGAGCTCATCATATTGATTTAGAAGTGGGTTGCCAAAAGTTGGTGCACACCTTAAGAAGTATGTTAGCCTGGGCAGGGTAAGGCACTTTGTGAGAAGGTAGAGGGCATCGTGGGAGTCCAAGTCCCCAATTCTCTCTTCCATCCTCTTTTAGGTCTCTAAACTTTTCGTCAAGGACTGCAGCAATAGCATTGTGGCCCAGAGGTGCTCCGATATATATATATATATATGTATATATATATATATATATATATATATATATATATATATATATATATATATATATATATATATGTATATATATATATATATATATATATATTTATATATATATATATATATATATATATATATATATATATATATATATATATATATATATATATATATATATATATATATATATAGAGTGACACTACTCGTTCATTATTTTAAATTCAGTAATATGTTAATTTCAACCAAATCTAAAATACACACATTTGTGACAGACACTCAAACATTTCCTTCTGACATGTCTGTGACTGACATGTCGAGCCTGGCCTCAGGCTCGGGGAGTATAGAACAACTCTCAGAACCCTCCCCAGGTATGTTCCAGGTATTACTCATTTGGTTCTCCAGTGTCCATGCGTTTCTTCTCCATTCTGGTTGAGGTGGTCTTTTTAGCATTGATTTTTGTTCCCATCTTCGCGTCATTTTCCTCATAGAAGGATTTTTCATTTTCCTCATTTGCCTTATTCATTATAATAGCTTTCTTGGTTTTTCTTCCTTTCCCACCTGTCCCGTCCTATCCCGAATCCTTATCCTGACCCCTTCCAAGTGCTATATAGTCGTAATGGCTTGGCGCTTTCGCCCTGATGGTTATCTAGTGTCGTCAACAGGTAACTAGAGGAGATAAACATTAGTTTATTATCTCCAAAAATTCTTCCCACCTGCCACGAAGTCCGGACACCCAACTTGAGGCTCATGGAGCAGTAATGGCCGAAACAACATTTTCGCAGTGCTAATTGTTTGGGGGGATTTTCCTATTATTGGTGATGTGGTTTCGGTGATTTTGCTGCATTTTCAGATATGCGATGAGAGAGAAGGAGAGGGAGACAGACAGACAGACAGACAGACTGACTGACTGACTGACTGACTGACTGACTGACTGACTGACGGACGGACGGACGGACGGACGGACGGACGGACGGACAGACAGACAGTAGATCACAATACCGTGACAGAAGATTGAACACTCAACCCTACACATCTGAAAATCGGGGAAATTTGGAAGCGCTTCGGTCCATCTTGGACTGAAACTTCATCCCTTCCTTTATTTTCGGATATGTGGTTGTTTGGTATCGAATAGAATCAAGGACATACGTCTGTCCTACGCTTGAAACAATCGGCCGGGTCCTCTGTTATGTTACCTGGTAATCTCTTTCCTCTCAAATCTCAAGTGCCTTGGAGCTCACAAACTGTTTAATATAAACAAAATTAAATTATAATAAATAAAATTATAAAATTTTTATAATAAAATTTTTATAATAAAATTATAAATTATCATCCACACTTCCGTGGAAATTAATTTTCAGCACGCTGGACTTGTGATCCTGTGGTCCTGGGTTCGATCCCAGGCGCCGGCGAGAAACATTGGGCAAAGTTTCTTTCACCCTATGCCCCTGTTACCTAGCAGTAAAATAGGTACCTGGGTGTTAGTCAGCTGTCACAGGCTACTTCCTGGGGGTGGAGGCCTGGTCGAGGACCGGGCCGCGGGGACACTAAAAAGCCCCGAAATCATCTCAAGATAACCTCAAGAAGATAGGAGGCTGGAACCTCGGCCCCCCACGCGATTCGACCTCCCTCACTCCTGGTCGGCGGTTCGAGTCTACTAAATAACCCATAGGTGAATGAAAAGTCGAATTAATTAAAGAAAGATGTACAAGTTTCGCAAGTGGTCGTGTATAAATGCTTGATGAATACTGATCCTGATGCCCAATCTAAGACGCAAGTTCTAATAACGTTTAATAGACGTTAAAATCGACGTAGGATGTACGTTAAATGAACGTTTAATATCAACATTTCTTCAATATTGCAACACGGTGGAAGATACGTTAAAAATGCTATACACAAATATGATGTTGACAAACAACATTAGATTTACCACATCTGATGTCGTTAGAGTTGCTGGTGGAGGTGGTTAGGGGGGGGTTAGGGAGGTGGTTGGGTTGTCAAGGACCACTGTTGGCTGAACAGTTAACGACTGTCATCACCACACCCCCTGCACGCTCGCCGAGACGGCTGCTTGTGGCTTAAGAGTAGCGTGGGAGCTTCGCCCTTCCTACCTGTAGGAGAAACGACGCGATGGCGGGTGCAGAAAGTGCTTCAATCTGCTATTTAGAGTCGGAGGGCGCTGTCTAATTACATTTTGTCGAGTGTGTGGCGATGGTGTCGGGATGGGATATGTTTGGCTGGGATACACTGGGACACGTGCTTGGCTGGGATACTGGGACACGTGCTTGGCTGGGATACTGGGACACGTGCTTGGCTGGGATACTGGGACACGTGCTTGGCTGGGATACTGGGACACGTCCTTAGCTGGGATACTGGGACACGTGCTTGGCTGGGATACTGGGACACGTGCTTGGCTGGGATACTGGGACACGTGATTGGCTGGGATACTGGGACACGTGCTTGGCTGGAATACGATGGGACACGTGCTTGGCTGGGATACAGTGGGCACACGTACTTGGCTGGGATACGATGGGACACGTGCTTGGCTGGGATACACTGGGACACGTGCTTGGCTGGGATACGGTGGGACACGTGCTTGGCTGGGATACAGTGGGCACACGTACTTGGCTGGGATACGGTGGGACACGTGCTTGCCTGGGATACACTGGGACACGCGCTTAGCTGGGATGTATATACAAAAATTCACTGAAGACATAACTGGATATTTTTGAAGGATGTTGTTATCCTGGTCGGAGGAAAATGTTATCCTTGAAGGAGGTTGTTATCCGTGGAAGAGGATGTCATTTTTGAACGAAGGAAGGGGCTGGAAGAGAAGGAAGAGGACGAGGAAGATAAGCGTTGCTGTGTCCGGGGCAGCTTGGCTGGGGGCGCACGTCAAAAATTTGAGTTCAAGTACCCAAGTTTTGACTAACTTTTCAGACTGAAGTGGTCGTATCTTTTTGGTCTAGCCAAGAGTGGTCGTGTCTTCTCGGTCTAGCCGAGAGTGGTCGTGACAGCGAGTGCTGGTGGTCGTATAACTACCCACCTAAAAGCGGCCAATACTGGAGAGCTCTGAACCCCCGAAGGGAAACGAATCATTCTCTCACCTTTATTGGGTATGTGAGAGGTTGCCAGCTCCATGTTTCTTGTTCCTTTTTGCCCTTCAGTTTGGAGAGACAGGTATGTGTAGGAGACAGGTATGTGTAGGAGACAGGTGTGTGTAGGAGACAGGTATGTGTAGGAGACAGGTATGTGAAGGAGACAGGTGTGTGTGTGTAGGAGACACATATGTGAAGGAGACAGGTGTGTGTGCAGGAGACAGGTATATACAATCAAATGTACCCATAGTAGGAAAACAGCAAGTAAAGGATTTGGGAATAATAATGTCTGACGACCTAACGTTTAAGGAGCATAACCAAGCAAATATTGTGACAGCCAGAAAAATGATAGGATGGATAACGAGAACTTTCAAATCCAGGGATCCCATTACAATGGTTGTACTCTTCAAGTCACTTGTGTTGTCCCGTCTTGAGTACTTCTCAATACTCACTTCCCTCTTCAGAGCAGGAGAGATTGCTGAAATAGAGGGAATACAGAGAACATATACGGCACGCATAGACGCAATAAAGCACCTAAATTATTGGGATGGTCTCAAAGCCCTCCAAATGTACTCACTAGAAAGAAGACGAGAGAGATATCAAATAATATACACCTGGAAGATACTGGAGGGCCAAGTACCAAATCTACACAGTAAAATAACAACGTACTGGAGGGAACGATATGGAAGAAAATGCAGAATAGGACCAGTGAAAAGCAGAGGTGCCATAGGCACAATCAAAGAACACTGTATAAACATCAGAGGTCCGCGGTTGTTCAACGTCCTCCCAGCAAGCATAAGAAATATTGCAGGAACAACCGTGGACATTTTCAAGAGGAAACTAGATTTATTCCTCCAAGGAGTGCCGGACCAACCGGGCTGCGGTGGGTATGTGGGCCTGCGGGCCGCTCCAAGCAACAGCCTGGTGGACCAAACTCTCACAAGTCAAGCCTGGCCTCGGGCCGGGCTTGGGGAGTAGAAGAACTCCCGGAACCCCATCAACCAGGTATCAACCAGGTATATGGAGAGAGCTTTTACAACACAATCCACACAACAGTTTCACATTCCTAATTGTGAAGTTGTTATAGCTGTAATTATATATATATATGTCGTACCTAGTAGCCAGAACGCACTTCTCAGCCTACTATGCAAGGCCCGATTTGCCTAATAAGCCAAGTTTTCATGAATTAATATATTTTCTTTAATTTTTTTCTTATGAAATGATAAAGCTACCCATTTCATTATGTATGAGGTCAATTTTTTTATGGAGTTAAAATTAACGTAGATATATGACCGAACCTAACCAACCCTACCTAACCTAACCTAACCTATCTTTATAGGTTAGGTTCGGTTAGGTAGCAGAAAAAGTTAGGTTAGGTTAGGTAGGTTAGGTAGTCGTAAAACAATTAATTCATGAAAACTTGGCTTAGTAGGCAAATCGGGCCTTGCATAGTAGGCTGAGAAGTGCGTTCTGGCTACTAGGTACGACATATATATATATATATATATATATATATATATATATATATATATATATATATATATATATATATATATATATATATATATATATATATATATATATATATATATAATGATTCACAGTGACTTGTTTTAATCATATTATACAAAATAAAATGGTTGTTTTTTTTCTCTCTACTTTTCACTGGCATAAAATGTTCACAAATTATTTATTTTTATTTTCCCCCAGTGCGTCGTGTGTTCATTTTTGTTGGGCCCGCGAGGGTAGGGAGAGTTACAGACGAATTATCTGTAGAAATACTGAGGATCCCTTGCGGTTTGTAATTTTTATTTTTTTTTTATTTTTCAGACTTTAGTTATTTAATTCAGAAAATTGTTAATCTGGCAGTGTGTGTGTGTGTGTGTGTGTGTGTGTGTGTGTGTGTGTGTGTGTGTGTGTGTGTGTGTGTGTGTGTGTGTGTGTGTGTGTGTGTGTGTGTGTGTGTGTGTGTGTGTGTGTGTGTGTGTGTGTGTGTGTTCACCTAGTTGTATTCACCTAGTTGTGTTTGCAGGGGTTGAGCTCTGCTCTTTCGGCCCGCCTCTTAACTGTCAATCAACTGTTACTAACTACTAACTATTACCCCCCTCCACACACACACACACACACACACACACACACACACACACACACACACACACACACACACACACACACACACACACAGAGGAAGCAGAGCGTGACAGATGTCTAACTCCCAGGTACTTATTTACTGCTAGGTAACAGGGGCATCAGAGTGAAAGAAACTCTGCCCATTGTTTCTCGCCGGCGCCGGGAATCGAACCCCTGTCCACAGGATTACGTGTACAGCGTGCTGTCTATTCAGCCACCAGTGCCCTAATTGAGTGTGTGTGTACTAACCTAGTTGTGCTTTCGAGGGGGTGGGGTGTTGAGCTTCGGCTCTTTGGTCCCGCCTCTCAACTATCAATAAACTGGTGTATATTGTGCCTATATATCCATTATTCTATAACGGGTTGATAAGATTCTAATAGATCTTTGTATCCTAGTAGTCATCTGACCCGTCTTCGCTCCTGTGAAGATATTTCTTGTGTGCTTTAAAGCCATCGCTTCTTAAGATGATACTACTTGAAACAAGTATTTGACTGAACGTACAAAAATGTACTGTTGAAGCACCAAATGTTCACGTTGTATTTTTGTTAATTAGCATTACCAATTTTCTAGTATGTCATTAATGTAAATTAAAAAAAAACATAATCTAATCTCTTCAAACAATTACAAGTCTTACACATTAGCTTAGGCCTAATATGGTGTATGTGTGTGTTTTTCTAGGCCTAAAGGAAGCTCAAGTTCCGTTTTTATTTATTATTTTTTCTTGCCTTCCACAAAATGAATAATACACAATTTTTTTTTTTTTTGAGGGGGGGGGGGGTCTAAAAGTACATATTTATACGTTCAGCTAAATACTTGTTATTATTAATTTCCCTTTGGGTGGTTGGGCTGTTTAGCTAGTTAAAGCGAGCTGATTAGCATACAGCAAAGGACAAACGTGTTTAAGCAGACTATTCGTGGTCGAGGATCATCTCTGGCACTCAAGGAGGACCTGCGACAGTGCCACCAGGAATGGCAACGGGGATTTAGAATCGAGTTAATGCAGTTAGTTCATGGCGACTTGGGAAGCCAGCGGCTGTTGGGATTCTGGACGGGCGTGGGTGGTGGTAATGGGTGGGTTTTAGGGGTTAGCGTGGGTGGTGGTGGGCGTGGGTGGGTTTGGGGGGTGGATTTGGGGGGTGGGTGTACATAGTAGAAAATGTACAATATACATTTAAATGCAGAAAATACAGCTAGAAAAGAACACTGTATAAACGTGAGAGGTTGACGGCTATTCTGTACCCTCCCGACAAGATGAAATATCTCCGAAACGAAAGTGGACTTTCAAGAAAAAACAAAGTTGCGTTTCCCGGCAGGGAGGAAGTGCCGGACCAACCGGGTTGTAGTGGATGTATGGGCCTGCGGGCCGCTGCAAGCAACAGCCTGTTGGACCAAGCTGTCACATGTCAAGCCTGACCCCATGCTGAGCTGAAGTTAATAACAATACTAACCTTGGGTTCGATGTTGGAATCGTTACAAAGACGACGTATTAATAACAATGAAAGGAACGTCATATTAACGTTTTCCGTGCATCGGACTCTTATAGGTTAGGGGGGTTGCTTGGGTTCGTACGTTTCTAGTTAGGCAAACAGTTGTATTTTTTACGGAGTGGCGGACAGATGGAACGAATTTCATTATTATTTCTTCAATTTCTTCAATTTCTTTCTTTATTATGCACCCCATACCCATCCCGTGGGCGGTTGTGTAAAGAGTTACAGAGATGGAACGAGGTGGACAGTAATTTAAATTCTCTAGAATACAACTCCTGGAGGTTCGTTGGTATACTGTATATGTATAATTAATACAGATTGTTTACAATATTCTCTTAGATTGTGAGCAGCGGCGTCTATAACAACCTGGTTGAACAGGGGCAGTCAACCAGGAGGCCTCGTCTGAATGAGCCTCAACTCATTCTTGAGTCTCAACTCAAGAATGAGTTGAAGACACATTCTCCGAGATGAGTGTTGGAATATCAGCTTGAGGTCCCCTGAGAGCTCTCCTACTGCTCTCTTTCCTCGCCATCTTTCCTCCAATCATATTCCCCCTTTTCTCTCTATCTCCCTTTGTTTTGCTATTTGTTGTTTTTGTTTCGTATTTCATTCATTCTTCCTCTCGTTTCCTGCCCATTCGTTCTCTCTCTCTCTCTCTCTCTCTCTCTCTCTCTCTCTCTCTCTCTCTCTCTCTCTCTCTCTCTCTCTCTCTCTCTCTCTCTCTCTCTCTCTCTCTCTCTCTCTCCAACGCATCAATCATCTCTGTATGCCATTTCCTCGTCATCATGGGCCTGCTTCCTCCTCCACATCCGGATAATCCGTCACCTGGAAGTGGACTTATGGCCGTACTAGGCCCGGTTAACGACCGCGCGTATATTAGCATTATCAAGACATATGGGTGAGGAACCCGGTCACAACGAGGTACCTCGTTCGCTGTGACATTTCTGTATCAGGCTTCGTCTGCGCCACCACGTACAAAACGCAGTCAAATCATAACATAAAACGAAAAAGCAATGTAAAGGATTTGGGTGTACTCATGTCGGAAGACCTTACCTTTAAAGAACACAATAAAGTAGCCGTCACAACTTCAAGAAAAATGACTGGTTAGATAACAAGAACTTTTCACACTAGAGATGCTGTACCGATGATGATACGCTTCAAGACGCTAGTGCTGTCTAGAGTGGAATACTGCTGCACAATGACGGCCCCTTTCAAAGCTGGAGAAATTGCTGACCTGAAGAGCGTGTAGAGATCCTTTACTGCTAGAATCCACTCAGTAAAACATCTAAACTATTGGGACCGACTAAAATGCCTAAATCTGTATTCTCTTGAGCGCAGGCGAGAGAGATACATAATAATTTACACATGGAAAATAGTAGAGGGGCTGGTCCCAAACCTGCACACAGAAATACCACCACATGAGATCAGAAGACATGGCAGGATGTGCAGAATACCCCCGTTGAAGAGCAGAGGTGCAACAGGTACTCTGAGAGATAACTCTATCAACATCAGAGGCCCGAGACTGTTCAACACGCTTCCACTACACATAAGGGGCATAACTGGCCGACCCCTCACAGTGTTCAAGAGAGAACTGGATAAACACCTTCAAAGGATACCTGATCAACCAGGCATTGACTCATACGTCAGGCTGCGAGCAGCCGCGTCCAACAGCCTGGTTGACCAGTCCAGCAACGAGGAAACCTGGCGAGATCCGGGCTGTGAGGACGCTAAGCCCCGAAAACACCTTAAAGTAACCTCAAAGTAACCTCAAGGTAAGGTAACCACTGGCGAAACCTTGACATCTTTCTTTAAAATCAGGGCGGATTTATTGACCCTTATTCAACAGTATTGTAACCTCCGAAGCCTCCACCAGGTTGTTTACAACCACAACCTTGGGTTGTGAAGTTTGAAAGCTTATCAGCTGTTTAGTGAATGTAAACAAAGCCGCCCTGGTTAAGGAAAGATGTACAGGTTTCGCAAGTCAATGCTTGTGGTTCGGTTGTAAGGTACAGTGGCCTTCAGATCTGTGGGATCTGAATGGGATCCTCCATCGCCCATGGGATGGGTATGAGGTGCATAATAAAGAAAGAAATTGAATTGCTTTCATATGTATAATCTATTTCCAGCCCCAATCTTACTCTCATTTCAAATTATATGTCCATATATACACATACATATATACGTATGTGTATATATGTCCATATATACACATACATATATATGTATGTGTATATATGTCCATATATACACATACATATATACGTATTTGTATATATGTCCATATATACACATACATATATACGTATGTGTAGTGTATTTCGAATGTTCCTTTATAATAGTTCTTTGAAAGAAAATATGGGTGAAGATGGCGGAATATTTTGCTTATATTGTTTTTTTGTTTCTTGCAGGTATGGAGTCCTCGGTAGCAACACTGTAGCAAGATTGGTACTGCAGGTATGGAGTCCTCGGTAGCAACACTGTAGCAAGATTGGTACTGCAGGTATAGAGCCCATGGTAGCAACACTGTAGCAAGATTGGTACTGCAGGTATGGAGTCCTCGGTAGCAACACTGTAGCAAGATTGGTACTGCAGGTATGGAGTCCTCGGTAGCAACACTGTAGCAAGATTGGTACTGCAGGTATGGAGTCCTCGGTAGCAACACTGTAGCAAGATTGGTACTGCAGGTATGGAGTCCTCGGTAGCAACACTGTAGCAAGATTGGTACTGCAGGTATGGAGTCCTCGGTAGCAACACTGTAGCAAGATTGGTACTGCAGGTATGGAGTCCTCGGTAGCAACACTGTAGCAAGATTGGTACTGCAGGTATGGAGTCCTCGGTAGCAACACTGTAGCAAGATTGGTACTGCAGGTATGGAGCCCATGGTAGCAACACTGTACCAAGATTGGTACTGCAGGTATGGAGTCCTCGGTAGCAACACTGTACCAAGATTGGTACTGCAGGTATAGAGCCCATGGTAGCAACACTGTACCAAGATTGGTACTGCAGGTATGGAGTCCTCGGTAGCAACACTGTACCAAGATTGGTACTGCAGGTATGGAGCCCATGGTGGCAACACTGTACCAAGATTGGTACTGCAGGTATAGAGCCCATGGTAGCAACACTGTACCAAGATTGGTACTGCAGGTATAGAGCCCATGGTAGCAACACTGTACCAAGATTGGTACTGCAGGTATGGAGCCCATGGTAGCAACACTGTACCAAAATTGGTACTGGTGGATTGGCTGTTGTCCCTTGAGTCTAATGTCCCCCCCCCCTTTCCCTGCTGTAAGTCTGCCTATCCTTCTCTCTGTCTGTCCTTCTCTCTGTCTATTCTTCTCTTCGTCTGCTTAACCTTCCATCCATCTGCTTAAAGGAATATATTCAATTGAGAGAAAAAAACCTGTCAGTGTCGTACCTGAAAAAAGTTTCCTTGAGTTTTTTTCTCTTTTTTTGTTTAACTCTTAATAGACTCTGTGCGTAACTTTTTTGTTTTTTTTAATTAATGTTTTTCCTTTTGCTTCTTTTTTATTTGTTCCTGTTTTCCTTCTTATCTTCTTCTCTTATGTATAACTTGTATAGAATTATCGAAATTTTTTCAATGAATGAGCCGCCTGGAACGAAGCTTCTTCGTTCATTTCACATAATTAGCAAAGAGGAAGATAAGAATGGAGGAAGAAAGATGGAGGAAGTGAGAGAAATGGAGGGAAAATGGAATGGAAAGAGTCAAAGATGGAGAGAAAATATTGGGATGTCGGTAGAGGAGAGAGAGAGAGAGGGAGAGAGGGAGAGAGGGAGAGAGAGAGAGGGAGAGAGGGAGAGGGAGAGAGAGAGAGAGGGAAAGAGAGAGAGAGAGAGAGAGGGAGAGAGAGAGAGAGAGGGAGAGGGAGAGGGAGAGAGAGAGAGAGAGAGAGAGAGAGAGAGAGAGAGAGAGAGAGAGAGAGAGAGAGAGAGAGAGAGAGAGAGAGAGGAGGGCAAGGGAAAGGAAAGGGAAGGGAAGGGAAGGGAAGGGAAGGGAAGGGAAGGGAAGGGAAGGGAAGGAAAGGGAAGGGCAGGGAAGTCACCTTCTCACATCACTCAGCAAGATATTCAACATTCATGGATTTTTCTCTTGTTTTTTCAAGGGAACGCAATTTTTGCCTCGCTTGTTGGCCTTCGCCTCACCTTTGTAGACTTGGTAGGAAATATGGATTTGGAGTGGGGTGATGTGTGGTGTGGTGGGGGGGGGGGATTGGAGGAGAGTGGGGTGATATTGGGGCGGGGGGGAGAGGGAAAGGAATTGTGGGGGTAGGATTTTTTTTTATTATTTTCTACCACAGACGTGGCCACACATTTACAATGCTAACCAGCATATATACATTTTCTTCTGTCCTCCATGGGCAGGGTTGAGGGCAGAGTGGTGAAGTAGATTGGAGGGGGAGGGGAAGGGCCAGGGAGGGGGGGGGAGAGTCACATATACAGCACAGGTGTGTACACTGAACAAATTTGTGGCATAGTTTACTGTGTTATATTGTCCCTCTCTCAAGGTAAACCAATGTGTTTTAGACTAACAGACAGACAAGTTTACTTTTTTCTCTCATTTTTATGGTCATATATATCTTCCAACTGGTATATCATGGATATAAAGTAGATATAGATATACGTAGGAGCTTCCTCGTGTAGGCCTATATAGAGGCCTTCTGACGTTTTCTTACGTTATCCTAAAATATCCACTAACCCCATTTTATCCCTTTAAATATCCATCAACCCCATTTTATCCCTTTAAATATCCTTAAAAATAAATATGTGGGCCTGCGGGCCGCTCCAAGCAACAGCCTGG
Source organism: Procambarus clarkii (assembly GCF_040958095.1). NCBI lineage: Eukaryota > Metazoa > Arthropoda > Malacostraca > Decapoda > Cambaridae > Procambarus > Procambarus clarkii. The sequence goes on along the minus strand of NC_091169.1, from coordinate 41,419,764 downwards.
TGGACCAAACTCTCACAAGTCGAGCCTGGCCTAGGGCCGGGCTTGGGGAGTAGAAGAACTCCCAGAACCCCATCAAGCAGGTATCCCCTCCAAGAAAAGTTTCACCATAAGCCACTGACACAAACAATTCTTTGTTCCTATTTCGTAATTGTATTTTTATTTCATAACAAAAAAAGAAAAAATGAGTCCATGAGGTCTTCATGAAAGCTGAAACATCTTCTCCCTCCCGACCCAAAAATTTGGTTATATCGGGTATATTGCTTTCACTGCCGTTGGTATACGACCAGTAGTATATCCTAGCGCCTCCTGGCTGCTTATGCGGGGTATACTTGGTATATCAGAGGCGAGTATGCTTTCTGGCTTTCAGTAAAAGGGTTATACTTGTGGCTGCCAGAATGCTGATCAGACGGAAGCTGGGTACTTGGGTATACTAGTTTTTCCATTCCATTATTGGCATGGAACAAGGGCTGAATTTATTTCTTGCAGTGAGGCTATGCATTCCCTGCTGCTAGTTTGGCTAGGCCCCCAGGTTGGCTAGGCCCCCAGGTTGGCTAGGCCCCCAGGGTGGCAAGGCCGCCAGTCCAGCCAGACACGACCCAGACCACTTTGTAGCCAGAAAGCACCTTTGAGGACAAAAATCCAACGACCGAAGTAGACGACTTCAGACCAGAACAGAACAGTGACGGTCTGGACTCCAAAGGGTCCAGCGTTCCCCCAGGTCTCCAGACTAGAGAACAGAAAGAGCCAATCACACACTTTGAACTTTTGTGACCAAAGGGGTTAGTAAAGGGACCGGGTAAAGGGAAGGGGGAGCGGGGGTTTGGAGATTGATGGAAAGACGCGAAAAGGCTGAAAGTTTAGGAGGGAGTAAAGTATGAATGAAGGTAAAAGTTTAAGTTTGGTTTCACTGACAGTTTGAGAGTGTTGATGCTCTACTAGTTTGTGAAGCTGGTTTTTTTGGGGGAAAGTAATATCTGTTGTATGCAAATTTTAGGTGAAGATGAATCCCTGAAGCTCCAGAATTATTGCCCCCCCCCCCCCAGCCAAATTATTAGTCAAAAACAAAATAAAAATATATATAATACCAAAGTAAATGCAGTTCCTCCAAATTGATTGACTTGGATATAGCTTCAAAAGTTTTAAATAATTTTAAACGTGTACAGTTCTTTTTTATATCATTAACTAATAATTATTTTATATATAATGAAATAATTAAATAACCCCAAAAACAACAACAACAACAAAAGCATACAATGTTTAGCAGATAAACAATAATAGGTATTATTTAAAACAACTATTTCAGTCAAGGGAATATATGAGTTTTGCGGAGTTACTTGATTCATCTGATTGATTTGATTGATGAAACTCTCATTTCTAGTAATTCTTCAACATTCAACCTAGATTAGTAAAGTTTCACACAAGATATTACAAAGGATAGTCGAACCCAAACGTTTCCGACAAGGTAGGTTCTTCTCAACAATAAATAATGGATATTATTCATTACCTCGACTTCAGAAACTTTACAACTGCTTGTAAGACGGAGGAAAGTCCTACCACCGCTGAACATAAGACGCAGCTCATCGTGTTCGACAAGAGTTTGTTGACCACAAATTTGCTCAAAGGAACTATGTACGAAACGGAACTCCTTGAAAGAGACTAAAATGTTTTGTCTTTACGTGCTCACATGGGGAGAGTGTAAGCCTCAAGTCTGTCTGTCTGTGTGTCTGTCTGTGTGTCTGTCTGTGTGTCTGTCTCTCTCTCTCTCTTTCTATCATATGCCTCTACGATATCACAATGGTATCGCTTCCAGCACCACAACCACCCCTACCAGCAGCTAGTACCACCACCACCACCACCACCAACCACCATCTTTCCTTCTATCACCACAACCACTACACCACTCACCCCCAAGGGGGTGGTTGGGGGGGCCCCAACCACCCCCTTTCCTTTTGATATTCTCAAGCCACCACCACATTGCCTCACGGAAATAAAAAAAAAAAAAAAAAAAAAAAAAAAAAAAACACCCTCAGTGTTTTAGTTCTCTCATCCTTCCTTAATTTTTTTTCTTACAACCCAAGATGCGTTTTCTAGTCTTCAAAAGCTGGCGAAGCTGTTTGTGGGCAGACTAACGAAAAATAAATTTTCCCGGTTAAGAGTCACAGTCTCTTTATCTTTACATAGAGTAACGAGCCTTGTGGAGTCTGCTGCTGGCCCCTAGGGTTAATATAGTGACATGCGTCCCTTTAACCTGACTGAGGCCCCGTACTTTATTTCATTTCAGCGCCAGAAGGGAATATCGCGGACAGAACCATAGGAGTGAGATTTAAATAGACGTCAAGTAGGAATATCGGCCATATTGCCTTCTTGGGCAAGGCGCTCGACGTGTCCGAATGAAAGTCGTGAATGAAGCAGGGAAGTGAGGCGGGGTTTGAGTGCGTTGTGTTTATTTTTCTTCTAAATGAGGAAACAATTAAAACGTCCCCCCCCCCCCCCCCCCCCGCTGCTTAGGGGGGCAAGGGAGGTTTTATACTAATTTAATGCGTCATTAATTCCTGTACTTCAAGAAATGTTCCCACATCGGTTCCCGCCGTGATATATACGATCTATGTATATGTAATATATATATACGCTCTATATATATACGTAGTATATATACGCTCTACTCAATATTTGCGTTGGTAGTCCGGCCGCCAACGAATTTTAAAACCTACCAACCTAACGTTATCCAACCCAGCTCAAGTGATCCTAACCCAGCAATAAGTGTGGTATTAACAAACGAAAAACGAGCTTTGTTAGCAACCAGCCCAGCAACCAGCCCAGCAACCAGCCCAGCAACCAGCCCAGAAACCAGCCCAGCAACCAGCCCAGAAACCAGCCCAGAAACCAGCCCAGCAACCAGCCCAGCAACCAGCCCATCCTCATCAATAATGGCCAATTGCTCGTTAATCCGGCCACCAAAACTTTCTGTATGAATGAAAACCACTTCACACACGACTTACAACTGATGCAGTGTGTGTGTGTGTGTGTGTGTGTGTGTGTGTGTGTGTGTGTGTGTGTGTGTGTGTGTGTGTGTGTGTGTGTGTGTGTGTGTGTGTTCCAACTCGTCCTGAGATCAAATCCATTCCATCCAGCGGTCGACCCCAAAAACGCATTCATCAATTTTAATACGCTGTTCATTCAACATATAAGTATTTTCTCAAATCTAAATTAATAATATTTTATATTAGCATATTGTGCATATATAGGCGTAGGTTAGGTTAGGTGTTTAGGTTTTGTTGACGATTATTTGTATTTGGAGTACGTGGGTGAAGCATTTACAGCGCTGTGGTTCGAACAAAAGTCGTCAGTGAAGCACTTGTTCCGGAAGTGTTCGAACGTCAGCAGTTGTGAGTCGTGTGTAAACCGTTTTTCATTCATAAACAGGGGGTTTGGCGGGTGCATGGAATGGACTATGGGCCTTTGTTGATAAGGACGGGCCGGTTTTTTCTCGAGCAATGCTTCGTTCACGTCTTCTGCTCGAATGGTCCCTCTCTAAATGCTTCACTCACGTACCGCAAATACCAATAATTGCCAACATAACCTAACCCTCTAACCTATCCAAAACTTAGTCTAACTATTCACCACGTTCTAGTATATAATATTACCTTGTATTTGAGAGAAATAAAAAAATTGAATACGCCCTATGTTTAAATTGTTGAATGCGTCTAAGGGTTCGGCCACCGCATGAACGAACCTAGCCTGAACCAGCCGGTCCTCATAACCAAAGACCCAAAGGTCATTCCATGCACGCGCCTACCCGCCAAACACACACCGAAACTGCGACGTTGGTACAACGTTCGAACAAGTTTTAACACCTAACCAGTTATAACAACCGATATAGCAAGTTGTAACAACGTTCTAATACGTCATAAGCACGTTAAGCCAAGATGTAACAACTTTATTACAAGTTGTAACAAGCGGAAAATAGAGACAGTTTCGGTTTGTGTTTCCAGGGTAACCCCTTGTTTGTGAATGAAAAACGTATATATAATATTAATACCGGAACAGTACAAATAATGATGCAGAAATAGCAACAATTGCAATAATAAATGCAACAATAACAATTGCAACAATTACAATGATAACAGTATCGATAAATATATAGCATAGTTGTGTCTGACTATGGGCAAGTAACTAGGTGAATCCCCCCCTGCGTAATTCGAACAGCTTCCCTATTTGCGAACACTTGTTTCGATAAATGAACACTATTGGAGACGCCTGGTGAGAATATAATCGAACACGCATCGACAAAATATTCGAACGGGCCCTGTTTTATCTCTATTGTAATTTATTTCGTATTTTAATTCTAGTAACATGATATTTTTCCATTTTCTTTTCAGCTTTCAGATAAACGAACACATTTCCATATCTATTGGACAATTAACCTAATTCCGCCCCCCCCCCTTCCCTCCCAGCCGGTAAATTCAGCAATTTCCTCTTTATTCTCTCGACCGGCCAATTCGGTTTTCCATTATTATCCAAATAAGTGATTAAATTCAGATACGGTTGTAGGGGATTGAGGGAAGAGGAAGGGGGGGGGGAGGGAGACGATTGGAGAAGGGGATTGGGGGTTAATGGGGGTTGGGGTACAGGGGGGGGGGGGTTAGAGAAATTGAGGCAATATAGTAGTGGAATGAAGTAGTGGGTGGGGGAGGGGGGGGGGGGGAAAGAGAGGGTGGAGGGGGGGGGGTGGAAAAAGGAGGGGGGGGGGGTGTGGAAGAAGGGGGGGGGAGGGGTGGAGATCCCGGTGTGGTACAGTTAGGTTTGTTCTCGACTCGCCAAGACCATTCCATCCAGCGGTCGACCCCAAAGACGCATTCATCAATTTTACCATGTAGGTCATTCAAGATAGGAATTTTCTCAAGTTTAAAGGCGATGGCGGAAACAAATGGGCAGCGTTTCTTTCAGCCTGATGCCTCTGTTGACCTAGCAGTAAATAGGTACCTGGGAATTAGACAACTACGACGGGCTGCTTCCTGTATGTTTTGTGTGTGTGTATTTGTGGAAAAAAAATAACAGTTGATTGATTGATAGTTGAGAGGCGGGCCGAAAGAGCCAGAGCTCAACCCCCTGCCAGCACAACTAGGGGAATACAACTAGGTGAATACACACACATTCAAAACATACGAATTCAAACTATTATATTTCGCCGCAAAATAATTCCCAAGAGTTCCCAAGACATAAACATCTGCCAGAGACGAAAACATTTACAAGCAAGGCTTGTAGGTAACACCTGCCAATACCCCCCGTCAACACCTGCCAATACCCCCCGTCAACACCTGTCAATACCCCCCGTCACGACACATGTTCCCAGAGCAGCACCCGAAACATTTACATTCAAAACGACTCACCAATGGCAATGTTGTTAGACGGAAGAACGACGGTCTGGCTTCATGCAGGTCGGCGTTCAATCCCCGACCGTCCACAAGTGGTTGGGCACCATTTCTTTCCCCCCTGGTCAATCCCAAATCCTTATCCTGAACCCTTCTTAGTGCTATGTAGTCGTAGTGGCTTTGCGCTTTCCCCTGTTAGTTAGTTTCCTCCCCTTCCCCCTCTCGCGTGTCACCCAAGAGGAAGTAAAACAATTAATAATTATCAGTTTATGTTAATTTATAATCTTATGTGCTTCTGTATACTTGCTTAATCCAACCAAAGTAACATCGATTTAACAAATCCACAAGGGCCGTGACGAGGATTCGAACCTGCGTCCGGGAGCATCCCAGACACTACGACAAGGTTAAAAAGTGTTGAAACCGAAGTTCTACTGAACATTTGTGGATTTGTTCTTTGGATACATCACGACAGCGTGATTTCTGTGTGTAGTGTAGTATCGATTTGTTTAAGTGAGTTACTTAGAATCGGATTCTTTGACAATTTTAAGTTATAAGTGTCGGATAATCAACTTAATTTTGTAAATGAGACTTGTTTCCTAAGAGTGAAGACAGTGGAGTTAGTTTCTCTATCTCGGTCGTAATTAACCTTTAAGCAACACTGAAGTGAAGCCTGGAGTCGAACCTGGTCCCAAGCTGGGTTTGGGGGGAGTAGAAGAACTCCCAGAACCCCACCGAAGATACGACCCCTCCCCCCCCCCGCCACCAAGGTAATGCTAACATATATTCATTTTACATCTATTTGTCTTACATAAACAGGATTAGCTGCACGTTCTCGTACATGTTGTGCAATGAGCAATTGAGCACTTAACTACAGAAGGTAATTTGAGAAGCCGGATGTAAAGTCATTACAGTGAGTGCGCTTGTACTCACCTAATAGTATTTGCGGGAGATATGCCTCAGCTCTTGGGCCCTGCCTATCAGCAGTGGGATGAAGGAGAGGTCTGTGGAATATCGGACAGAACTAGTGGTTATCTTGATTTCGGGCCTTAGTGTCCCCGCGGCCCGGTCCTCGACCAGGCCTCCACCCCCAGGAAGCAGCCCGTAGCAGCTGTCTAACTCCCAGGTATCTATTTACTGCTAGGTAACAGGGGCATCAGGGTGAAAGATACATTTTGCCCATTTGTCTCCACCTCCACCGGGGATCGAACCCGGAACCTCAGGACTACGAATCCGAAGCGCTGTCCACCCAGCTGTCAGGCGCTAGTGGGCTATAGAATAGGTCTGTGAAATGCATTTAAATATCGGAGAATGAGAAAACGTGTCACCCTGTGTCACCCTATGTATCCTGTGTCACCCCTGTGTATCATGTAGAAAATTATTAGACACAATGGCGTAAGAGTGCATCACCATCCGGTCGTTACGCACTGCGTCACCATCCGGTTGTTACTGCGTCATGCTGCGTTATATTCACCATCAGAGTGCGTCACATTTTGCAACAGCCTGGATAGTGCAGCCATGTTTTGCGTCACAAACTCTGGTATTTTGAATCGCACACTGCAGCGACCTGCGTCACAGACCTGTCCACCACTTGTGTCACAGGCCTGTCCATCTGCGTCACGCACCGTCCCGTCGTCGCGAAATTCGGACCTTTGCTTGGGACGTCCGGATACGGGGAATACGGGAGCGGAAACTGGCCGGAAACTGGATACAAAAGCGAAACCTTTGTGAAAGTTCCATTGAGTGATGCTGCTCCCGGAGATGAAGAGGAGAGTGAGGGTGGTGATGGAGATGGAGATGGGAGGGAAATGCTGGTGGATGGGGCAGGGGAGAGGAGGTGAGTACACACACACACACACACACACACACACACACACACACACACACACACACACACACACACACACACACACTTAACAGCGCCCTAATACACACAAATGCATATACACAAAAGACACTTTTGCCTCAAGTTCGTGTTATTAAATTTGACGTTCTCAGCTTGTCGACTTCTCACCTGTTACCGGCGGATCCATATACCAGTTGACTGATGGTTCAGAAGCGGGACCAAAGAGCCAAAGCTCAACCCCCGCAAGCACAAATAGGCGAGTACCCAGACACACGCCTACAATCACCCTACACAAGCCTACAATCACCCCTTCACACGCCAACAATCACCCTACACAAGCCAACAATCACCCCTACACACGCCAACAATCACCCCTACGTACAGGGGGGCCTCGACCCTCCTCCCACACTCCCTCCCACAGTAATATAACGTCCACGGACAGCCGAGCGCACTTCGTGGGAGAGTGGGAAGAGATGTGTAGTCACACTAATTGTGAGTGGGAGAGTGGGAAGAGATGTGTAGTCACACTAATTGTGCGTGGGAGAGTGGGTTTTGGAGGTAGCAAAATGTACATGGGAGGGGGTGAGATAAGTGGTGTATCAAGTAGGTGTATAAGGTATATATAGTATTATGTATAAGTGTATTCAGAATTTGGAGGAAGGGAAGGGAACTATCAGGGGGGAAAGCGACAAGCCATTACGACTATATAGCACTAGGAAGGGGTCAGGATAAGGATTTGGGATGGGACGGGGGAAAGGAATGGTGCCCAACCACTTGGACGGTGGAGGAAGAATTTGGACATAACTGCATAATATGTGAGCTTAGAAGCTTAAGGTTTGACTTGATAAGTTACACAAAAATGGTCCTAAACTGCCTTTTGCAGTTACTAATATTAAGATAAAAGTTGTTTATAATCTGCGAAATGAAGAAGCCAACGAATGCAACTTATTAACTGCTAAAGTATATAAAGTTCATTTACACAGAATAAGTAATCCAAGGATTATGATAGGCCTATGATAGGTCTATAATGTATGAATAATATTTTTTTTTTTTTTTTTTTTTTTTGAGATATATACAAGAGTTGTTACATTCTTGTACAGCCACTAGTACACGTAGCGTTTCGGGCAGGTCCCTGGAATACGATCCCCTGCCGCGAAGAATCGTTTTTTCATCCAAGTACACATTTTACTGTTGCGTTAAACAGAGGCTACAGTTAAGGAATTGCGCCCAGTAAATCCTCCCCGGCCAGGATACGAACCCATGACATAGCGCTCGCGGAACGCCAGGCGAGTGTCTTACCACTACACCACGGAGACTGCTATTCCACGGAGAATATATTCAAAATAACTGGTTGTTGTGATTCCCAGTGGACATAGCCTTCTCGGGGAAGGATGAACATCATACTGGAGCGAAAGGTACGGAAGGAAATGCAGAATAGATCCAGTGAGGAGCAGAGGTGCCATAGGCACAATCAGAGAACACTGTCTAAACATCAGAGGTCCGCGGCTGTTCAACACCCTCCCCAGCAAGCATTATAGAGATATTGCCCGGACGAAGCAATATTTCTGCTGTTACAACAGTAACAGCAGCAGCAGCAATCTCAGCAGCAGCAATTAAAGCTTAACGGCATTATTAACAACAGTTTGCAACAGTTTGCAACAACGGTAGAACCACGGCAGCTGGCGAAACAGCATCCTGGCAAGTGACACCAATATTAGCAACTGAAACAACAACAACAACAACAACAACAACAACAACAACAACAACAACAACAACCCTACCCCCCCCCCACACGCCCTGTGGGCCTATACCCATCACCCTATAATTGTCGCTCACGCAATAACAATCCAACAGCAGAATGGGCCTGTGTGTTCGGGAGCAAACAGGACCGGTTGATGCCGTTTGCTGTAATCATAATTAAAAGGCGATCAACGGTAACGCCCGAACGATATACGACTAGTGACAAACAAACACATCCCCCCCCCCCCGCCTACTGTTTAACGGGAGGAAAACAAAGGTATTTTCACCGTAATTCTTGGGCAATATTGCAATGCCAGTCTATAGCGTTTTTAGTGTTTTTGCTTTGGGGTCAATTTGTAAATGGCTGATCATAATTAAAAAGTCGATCAGGAATATGACCGCTGCTGGTAGTTCACCGTTATGACTCGTGTGGTTGTGGTTGTGGTTGATGGAGGATAGTGGTGGTGGTGGTGGTTGATACAGGGACCCCAACTGCCCCTCTCAGCTGACGACTCTTAAGGGCAATTCATGCCCGTGTCACTTCTTGGGTGGCTTAATCTTCATCAATCAATCAATTAATCAATCGACTCTTAAACACCCACGGGTCGTTGACCGCCAGTAATCACATTGGACTATAGAGTGACGCTGAAGAACATTAAATATTAAATGAACATTAAATAACAAATGAAGCACAACTAAGTAATCAATTTAGCTGAAATAGAACACACACACAGTGAGCGTAATACTGTACAAATTTAAACTGTTGAATTTGGCAGTGAATGGAGTTGGCCTAGGCTGCTTTTACCCGTCTGTCTGTCTGTCTGTCTGTCTGTGTCTGTCTGTCTGTCTGTCTGTCTGTCTGTCTGTCTGTCTGTCTGTCTGTCTGTCTGTCTGTCTGTGTCTGTCTGTCTGTCTGTGGTTTTAGGTAATAAAGACATCGGAATTTCGTTCTTTGAACCGTTGAGGTAAGAGTAATAATGGCGTGGGAAACTGCGAAATATGATTGGAGGATTTCCCGTAAATAATTTCGTTCAAGGCTATCTGCTTCAAGCCTTCCGTTGCAGCAGCAGTAGCAAATTGCAGAATCATCAGCTGCAAGAGGAGACACAGCAGCAGCATTAAAACAGAAACTGACAAAGAGGTATTAAAACGATGAATATCCCCCATAATGCTTGAGTTATCCAACTTAGTGAGCAAAATTAGCTACAATGAGCAGCTGCAAAACTCATCCCACCCAAGGAGATGTAGTTGGATGAGCATGATGATGTTTCCGCAAGGTGCACTCACTGTAGGGTGAGTCAGAGACGTAGTTGACACCCTGCTACCTGGATTTACCTGTAGATGCTTTCTCTGTAAGCTTGTCTTGTTTGGTGATAACTTTTGCTCCATCGGGCTGTTGCTTGCAGGTGGCCCGCACGTCAGCATATCCACTACAACCTAGTTGATCCTGGATTTGATACTGGAATTTGAACAGCAGTACAAATTCGATCTCTTGGAAAATAAAAATGAAACAGTGCCTCATTGCCTACCTGGTTCATTTAAGGGGAAACTTTTATGTCGGAACACACAGCTACCACATCAATCACCCTAAACGTAAACTACCACACCACCTAACCCTACAACAACCCCCCCACCACCACAACCCCCCCCCCCACACCACCTCCCCCCCACCACACCACCTCCCCCACCATCACCACCACAGACCACTAAAATATATTTAAATATATGAGGCAGCACCAGCCTCCCAGAAAGCCACAGTTATCAAAATACTCATCAGGATCTTCTTTAATTAAAAAGCCAACCCAAAAATATATATATATATATTCCGTGGCTTCTGAAAATTTAATTACATTTTTGTCTTGGAAGGAAGCAAGGATGAGATTGTATTTTTTTTGTATTTTTTTCTGAGAAAAATAAGTTTTAAAGTTATCTAATTCAAGTTTTGATCATTTGACGATTAAGTGTGTGCTCTAAATTTGAATAAATCTATTAAGTGAGCACTCTAAATTTATTAATTAAAATTTAGAGCGCTCGCTTAATAGATTAATTCAAATTTAGAGCGCTCGCTTAATTTGAATTAATCTATTGAGTACTCACAACTGTGAAGTAGTGAGTATAACCGTCAATCATTCCATGAGAACACCTTCCTATCGTGAGTGTCACCGTGAGTACTGTGAGGTGGGCCACCTTGAGTACTGTGAGGTGGGCCACCTTGAGTACTGTGAGGTGGGCCACCTTGAGTACTGTGAGGTGGGCCACCTTGAGTACTGTGTGGTGGGCCACCTTCAGTACTGTGAGGTGGGCCACCTTCAGTACTGTGAGGTGGGCCAGTGTCCCTACAAGTATTCAACCCGTTCTATCACCTAATACTTAACTTTTTTTTTTTTTTTTACAAAATCGACCAATCCGTTTAAAATACGACGTATTAGTGAACATTTCAACACCGTAATTTTGACGTTTTACAGTGTATCGACTTAAGTGGGTTAGGTGGGTTGGTTTGGTTCGCACGTTTCTGTACGAATTGTGATCATTTGCTGTCATTAATTACATGACATTGTCAATAAAATTTATTCATTTCAATAAAATTTAATCATTTCAATAAAATTTAATCATTTCAATAAAATTTAATCATTTCAATAAAATTTAATCATTTTCCCACTTACACATAATTAATTTTTTCGGGGAAAACTACTTTATTTTTAATTTAAGTTTTTTTATTTTTTAAATATAATTTTTTTTGTTTTAGGTTAATATTCTCTAGAAACTGGCTTGAATGTTGAAACCTTGAGCACAACTCATTAAGTTCCTGTGCAGTCATTTGCGAAACCTGTTCATCATTAATTACGACTTTTTTTTTTTTACATTTTCTAAACGGTTTGTTATAAATAACCTCGTAGAGTATCGGAGCACAAGTTGTTTACATAAATGTAAACAAAGCCACCATGATTGAGGGAAGATGAACAGGTTTCGTCACTGATTGCATAAATGCTTCATGAATTCTGGGTAAAATTAAACAAAATCCGGCCTAGCCAAAGTCTCGACATGTAAAGTTGGTGTATTTATGTATTTTTTGTATTTCTTTATGTATTAGGAATTGCGTGCGTGAATTGATGTTAAGCTCTTTTGTGAGGTGTTTGTGTGCGTGAATCTATCCAGTTGTGTCGGATTGAGAGATATTTAGCATGCGCTAGTTGACCTTGTTATTCAAAAATGCTTAAAAGTTTTGAGTGGTTTGCGTGTGGTGGGTAATATATGAGAGTGCGCGTCATCTTGATTTCAATTAGTGGCGTATGGAAGTCATTGTTGCGTGTGGCTGCGTTTTATTGCTTAAAAAATATACAAAATGCGTTGGTTAAGTTACTGAGTAGGTGTATACAGGGAGCCCCTTTGTTTGAATTTGATTTGGCTTAGTGGGTGTGTTGGGAGTGTGGGTGAGTGTGGAGTGTGTGGGTGCTGCGGGAGTGGGTGCTGTGGGTGTGGGTGCTGGGGGAGACGGCGAGTGGGTACGTGAATCGAGCAATGCGGCATACACAAATAGTAAATACACACGAACATAAGATGGGATTGATGATACCCCTTAGACGACACCCACCTAAAAGGGCACCCCTTAGACCAGAACACCCACCTAAAGGGGGGTAATGGGCCCCTCTCCCCCCTCCCCCCCCCCCAATCCACCAGTACTGCGGCAGGGCGGACGGCAGATCGTTATAGCGAGGAATTGTAATATCGACGAACATGGACGCTATCTTATCTTGAGATAAGGCAATATCTCTGTGGGACGATGCCTACAAGTCCTCTGGAGATTGTTAAGACTTGTTGGCCGGCACTTACACACTTGCTGGAGATCAGGGCGGATTAGCGGAGACTAGGGGGAGGATTCACAGACCATACTTGAGGGGCAGAGACCCGCTCTCACACTCGGGAAGGTCTTAACGTGAAGGGGCTGAATAAGAAGGGGGTTTAAAAACAGAGTTGTACAATTCACACACACACACGCACACACACAGTTGAGAGGCGGGACCAAAGAGCCTGAGCTCAACCCCCCGCAAGCACAACTAGGTAAGTACACACACACACACACACACACACACACACACACACACACACACACACACACACACACACACACACACACACACAGGGGCCTCGTAATCTGGTGGATAGCGCGCAGGACTCGTAATTCTGTGACGCGGGTTCGATTCACGCACCAGGCAGAAACAAATGGGCAAAGTTTCTTTCACCCTGAATGCCCCTGTTACCTAGCAGTAAATAGATACCTGGGAGTTAGTCAGCTGTCACGGCCTGCTTCCTGGTGTGTGTGTGTGTGTGTGGTGTGTGGAAAAAAAAGTAGTTAGTAAACAGTTGATTGACAGTTGAGAGACGGACCCAAAGAGCAAAGCTCAACCCCAGCAAACACAACTAGGTGAATACACACACTCTCTGTTCCCCGTATAGAATTATGGTTCTTATGTACTGATAGCATAGCGTTCACCGAGCCAATCATGTTTCTTGTTCACATAATTCGTTTTGTCGGGGACAGGAAGCCTGTGTGTATATATACGTACTATAGGCTTATATCTAGGTCCTCTGCCCCCTCCCCATCCTTCCCCAAGCTCTAACGACTGACCCGCCCGAGGACGCAACCTCTCAAGAGTTGCCTAATTAACTCTCGGGAGCTTATTTACTGCTGAGTGAACAGATGCATCAGGTGAAAGAAAATGTGCCTATATAGCCATTACTTAAGGACATGAATGCAAAATTTGAGTCCTAGTTCGTGTCCTAAGGAGGGCTGTGTGGGCGCCAGTTCTTATAGCTGTTCGCCCCTATTCACCCAGCAGTGATTGGGTACCTGCATGGTTGTTAGGCTTTTGGCAGGTCGTGTTGCAGGGGTAAGGGGGGGGGGGGAATAGGGGGATAAGGTTTATCACGTTCTATGGGAAGGGAAAGGTCTCAGCCTCCTGACAAGTGTCATTAAGTCGTACACGTGTTTCTGTACCCAGCAGTGTAAACAATAATACAATTGGTTCAGTATCAGATGGACTTGATACTTAATGAGTTACTTAGTAACTCTCCCCTCCCAACTCCTCACAAGCCCTCCCCCACACAATCCCTTCCCCCAGCCCCACCTCCCTCACAACCCCTCCCACCTCACAACCCCTCCCCCATCAGCCCCACCTCACAACCCCCTCCCCAGCCCCACCTCACAACCCCCCTCCCCCACCTGTCTCGACACATACTTGACAAAGGTCACACGAGACAAGCACGTGCCGTTCCCACTTGCTCTGACACTTCTGCAGCTTTCTGCGTTCTTCTTACGTTTCTTGGGTTGCAGCAGCTGCACTTACAAGCTGTTGCGCTGGGGAGTGTTGGCAGTTATTGCGTCTCTTCACCAATTAAATGAGGCTAATTGGGCGCGCGCGTGCGTGTGTGTATGTATTTACCTAGTTGTGTTCATCTAGTTGTGTTTGCGGGGGTTGAGCTTTGCTCTTTCGGCCCGCCTCTCAACTGTCAATCAACTGTTTACTAACTACTTTTTGGTGTATGTGTGTGTGTGTGTGTGTGTGTAATTACCTAAGTGTAATTACCTTAGTGTAGTTACAGGATGAGAGCTACGCTCGTGGTGTCCCGTCTTCCCAGCACTCTTTGTCATATAACGCTTTGAAAGCGTGTGTGTGTGTTTACTAGTTGTGTTTTTACGGGGGTTGAGCTCTGCTCTTTCGGCCCGCCTCTCAACTGTCAATCAACTGTTTACTAACTACATTTTTTTTTTTTTTTTTTTTTTCCACACCACACACACACACACACCCCAGGAAGTAGCCCGTGACAGCTGACTAACTCCTAGGTACCTATTTACTGTGTGTGTGTGTGTGTGTGTGTGTGTACTCACCTAGTTCTCACCTAGTTGTGTTTGCGGGGGTTGAGCTCTGGCTCTTTGGTCCCGCCTCTCAACCGTCAATCAACAGGTGTACAGATCCCTGAGCCTATTGGGCTCTATCATATCTACACTTAAAACTGTGTATGGAGTCAGCCTCCGCCACATCACTTCCTAATGCTTTCCATTTGTCAACCACTGACACTAAAAAAGTTCTTTCTAATATCTCTGTGGCTCATTTGGGCACTCAGTTTCCACCTGTGTCCCCTTGTGCGTGTTCCCCTTGTGTTAAATAGACTGTCTTTATCTACCCTATCAATTCCCTTCAGAATCTTGAATGTGGTGATCATGTCCCCCCTAACTCTTCTTTCTTCCAGCGAAGTGAGGTTTAATTCCCGTAGTCTCTCCTCGTAGCTCATACCTCTCAGCTCGGGTACTAGTCTGGTGGCAAACCTTTGAACCTTTTCCAGTTTAGTCTTATCCTTGACTAGATATGGACTCCATGCTGGGGCTGCATACTCCAGGATTGGCCTGACATATGTGGTATACAAAGTTCTGAATGATTCTTTACACAAGTTTCTGAATGCCGTTCGTATGTTGGCCAGCCTGGCATATGCCGCTGATGTTATCCGCTTGATATGTGCTGCAGGAGACAGGTCTGGCGTGATATCAACCCCCAAGTCTTTTTCCTTCTCTGACTCCTGAAGAATTTCCTCTCCCAGATGATACCTTGTATCTGGCCTCCTGCTCCCTACACCTATCTTCATTACATTACATTTTGTTGGGTTAAACTCTAACAACCATTTGTTCGACCATTCCTTCAGCTTGTCTAGGTCTTCTTGAAGCCTCAAACAGTCCTCTTCTGTTTTAATCCTATTCATAATTTTAGCATCGTCCGCAAACATTGAGAGAAATGAATCTATACCCTCCGGGAGATCATTTACATATATCAGATACAAGATAGGACCGAGTACAGAGCCCTGTGGGACTCCACTGGTGACTTCACGCCAATCGGAGGTCTCACCCCTCACCGTAACTCTCTGCTTCCTATTGCTTAGATACTCCCTTATCCACTGGAGCACCTTACCAGCTACACCTGCCTGTCTCTCCAGCTTATGCACCAGCCTCTTATGCGGTACTGTGTCAAAGGCTTTCCGACAATCCAAGAAAATGCAGTCCGCCCAGCCCTCTCTTTCTTGCTTAATCTTTGTCACCTGATCGTAGAATTCTATCAAGCCTGTAAGGCAAGATTTACCCTCCCTGAACCCATGTTGGCGATTTGTCACGAAGTCCCTTCTCTTCAGATGTGCTACCAGGTTTTTTCTCACGATCTTCTCCATGTGTGTGTGTGTGTGTGTGTGTGTGTGTGTGTGTGTGTGTGTGTGTGTGTGTGTGTGTGTGTGTGTGTGTGTGTGTGTGTTCATGCCTTGTTATCTAACCTGTGATAGAGGAAACGATAACAGGTTCTTTTCAGAGCATTCATTCGATCCCTCTCTTTTATACCTCCCCCCATCCCCCCACCCTTTTCCTCCTCCTTTTCTGCCTCTATTCTTTCCTTTCCACTTTTTGCTTTTACCTCCATCCATCCTGTTCCCTTTTATTCAATTTTCCCCTCTGCCCTCTTTTACTGGGGGGGGGGGACATTAACCTGCCTCCCCTCCCTTGGCCTCAGACCTCATACTGGTCCTAGTATGAGGTCATACTCATACTCAGTATGAGGTCATACTCATACTCAGTATGAGGTCATACTCATACTCATACTCAGTATGAGGTCATACTCATACTCTGAGTGAAAGGTTGCATCAGTGTGGTTCAGTGTTCAACTCTATGATAGATTGGACACTTCCCTCCCTCGGCCTCTGGTGGCTGCCCTGCCTTCTGCCCACTTTGTTTCTGGTGGTGGTGGTGGTCTGTTGTTGTCGTTGTTGTTGTTGTTGTTGTTGCTGCGAGGCATTCGTGTGTGTGTGTGTGCGTACTTACCAAGTTGTGCTTGCGGGAGTTGAGCTCTGGCTCTTTGGTCCCGCCTCTCAACTGTCAATCAACTGGTGTACAGATTCGTGTATGTGTGTGTGTGTGTGTGTGTGTGTGTGTGTGTGTGTGTGTGTGTGTGTGTGTGTGTGTGTGTGTGTGTGTGTGTGTGTACTCACCTAGTTGTACTCACCTAGTTGTGCTTGCGGGGGTTGAGCTCTGGCTCTTTGGTCCCGCCTCTCAACTGTCAATCAACAGGTGTACAGGTTCCTGAGCCTATTGGGCTCTATCATATCTACATTTGAAACTGTGTATGGAGTCAGCCTCCACCACATCACTTCCTAATGCATTCCATTTGTCAACTACTCTGACACTAAAAAGTTCTTTCTAATATCTCTGTGGCTCATTTGGGCACTCAGTTTTCACCTGTGTCCCCTGGTGCGTGTTCCCCTTGTGTTAAACAGCCTGTCTTTATCAACCCTTTCGATTCCCTTGAGGATCTTATGTGTGTGTGTGTGTGTGTGTGTGTGTGTGTGTGTGTGTGTGTGTGTGTGTGTGTGTGTGTGTGTGTATGTGTGTGTGAGTGAGTGTGTGAGTGTGTGTGAGCAGCCGCGTCCAACAGCCTGGTCGACCAGTTCAGGAGGCCTGGTCGAGGACCGGGCCGCGGTGGATGTTGAGCCCTGAAATCATCGCAAGGTAAGGGTGTGTTTACCTACTTACCTTAGATCAAGCCTTACCTTAGATCCTTGGGGTCAAAGTCCAGTAAGAATGATTAAGAGAGACACGATAGCTACACAAGACATGTTATATATTTTGATATATATGTCTTGTGATATCTAAGATATATATTTTTTTTTGTTTACCATTATTACTGAAAATGCTGTTGTCAGTGTTCAGCCACTTGGACTGGACGGTACAGCGACGACCTCGCTTCTAGCAGGGTCAGCGTTCGATCCCCGAGTGGTTAACTTATTGACACTCTGGCCATTTGCGGACAGAATAGAAATGTTTCAGCGGACAAAACTTAATTTGTTTGAATTATAAATTTGGCTTCGACGAGCCGCTGTGTCGCGGTTGGGCACGCCAGCCTCTCTGGGGACATGCACCCTTACCCTAATGAAGCCATGCGCCCTTACCCTAATGAAACCATACGCCCTTACCTTAATGAAACCATACGCCCTTACTCTAATGAAACCATGCACCCTTACCCTAATGAAATCATGCACCCTTACCCTAATGAAATCATGCGTCCTTACCCTAATGAAACCATACGCCCTTACCCTAATGAAACCATACGCCCTTACTTTAATGAAACCATACGCCCTTACCCTAATGAAACCATGCGCCCTTACCCTAATGAAATCATGCACCCTTACCCTAATGAAATCATGCGTCCTTACCCTAATGAAACCATAGGCCCTTACCCTAATGAAACCATACGCCCTTACTTTAATGAAACCATACGCCCTTACCCTAATGAAACCATGCGCCCTTACCCTAATGAAACCATGCACCCTTACCCTAATAAAACCATGCGTCCTTACCCTAATGAAACCATACGCCCTTACCCTAATGAAACCATACGCCCTTACCCTAATGAACCATACGCCCTTACCCTAATGAAACCATACGCCCTTACCCTAATGAAACCATACGCCCTTACCCTAATGAAACCATACGCCCTTACCCTAATGAAACCATACGCCCTTACCTTAATGAAACCATACGCCCTTACCCTAATGAAACCATGCACCCTTACCCTAATGAAACCATACGCCCTTACCCTAATAAAACCATGCGTCCTTACCTTAATGAAACCATGCGTTCTTACCCTAATGAAACCCTTCGTCCATTACCCTAATGAAACCATGCGTCCTTACCTTAATGAAACTATGCGTCCTTACCCTAATGAAATCATGCATCCTTACCCTAATGAAACCATGCACCCTTACCCTAATGAAACCATACGCCCTTACCCTAATAAAACCATGCGTCCTTACTTTAATGAAACCATGCGTTCTTACCCTAATGAAACCCTGCGTCCATTACCCTAATGAAACCATGCGTCCTTACCTTAATGAAACTATGCGTCCTTACCCTAATGAAATCATGCATCCTTACCCTAATGAAACCATGCACCCTTACCCTAATAAAACCATGCGTCCTTACCTTAATGAAACTATGCGTTCTTACCCTAATGAAACCCTGCGTCCATTACCCTAATGAAACCATGCACCCTTACCCTAATGAAACCATGCGTCCATTACCCTAATGAAACCATGCGTTTTTACCCTACTAAAACCATGCGCCCCCCCCCCCTACCCCCCTACTAAAGGCAGGCGCATTCTGCTGATGTTTTTTCAGTGTTAAAATCAATTGTTCTGTTGTTGTCGGGTCCGAACGTACTTGTTTGTTCTTGTTTTGAAGGAATGATTATTTGCGCGTTTTTACTTGTGTTCAGATTTTGGTGAAATTTAGCGGTACTTAAAGTTGGTTTTATCGTTGCCCCGTGCCCTGAGGGCCACCCTGAGGGCCACCCTGAGGGCCACCCTGAGGGCCACCCTGAGGGCCACCCTGAGGGCCACCCTGAGGGCCACCTTGAGGGCCACTCTGAGGGCCACCTTGAGGGCCACTCTGAGGGCCACCCTGAGGGCCACCCTGAGGGCCACCCTGAGGACCACCCTGAGGGCCACCCTGAGGGCCACCCTGAGGGCCACCCTGAGGGCCACCCTGAGGGCCACCCTAAGGGCACTGCCAGAGATTGGGGGGGGGAGGTCTGGGGGCACCTGCGCTGCGTAGAGAAGGTCTGAGAATTTATAATACAATGATGTATTATAAATGATGTATATATATATATCTCTTCATGTGTGGTTCTTTTGTCCTTTTTCTGAATATTTTATAATGAAGTTGTTTTTAACCGGACGGCTCCCCGCACGGGCATATTGGAGCATATTGTGGCATATTGGAGCATATTGGGACATATTGGGGCATATTGGAGCATATTGGGACATATTGGGGCATATTGGGACATATTGGGACATATTGGGGCATATTGTGGCATATTGGGACATATATTGGGACATATTGGGACATATATTGGGACATATATTGGGACATATATTGGGACATATTGGGACATATATTGGGACATATATTGGGACATATATTGGGACATATTGGGACATATATTGGGACATATATTGGGACATATTAGGGCATATTGAGGCATATTTGTAAACACGATGGAGAGAGAGAACAAATACGGCACTCAAGAAGTCTGTCTTTGGACAAATCTGAGGACACCTTTTGCATGGGATGAGCTACGGCTCTTGGGTTCCGCCTCTAAGGTCCTAAATCGACTGGTGTACAGGTTCTGGGGATTATTGGATTCTGTGGTATCTACATTAATGACTATTCGGAATTTTGCCTCCACCGATAAGACAGTAAACAAATGAAAGGCGGTGAACATTATTATTTGTAATATTTGTGGCTCATTTGTGTTTCTTTGTCTGACCTATCTATTCCCCTGAGTATTTTGTATGTGGTAACCATTTCTCCTCTGTTGCCTCTCTCTTCTAGTAGCGTGAGGTGTAACTACTATAGTCTTTCCTCTTAACTCGTGCCTCTCAGCTCTGAGACTAGTCTGGGGGTGTCATACCTATGAACTTGCTATAGAGCTTCGCTTTGTGTTTAGGGACTACTATGTATTAATTACTGGAACCATGTATTCTAGAATTGGCTTGAGTTTTAAGACCCCCTCAGGGGTCTGATATCTGAGTGGACAGCGCTAGTGATTCGTAGTCCTAAGGTTCTGGGTTCGATCCCCGGTGGAGGCGGAAACAAATGGGCAGAGTTTCTTTCACCTTGATGCTCCTGTTACTTAGCAGTAAATAGGTACCTGGGAGTTAGACAGCTGCTACGGGCTGCTTCCTGGGGTTTATAACAAAACAAAGGAGACCTGGTCGAGGACCGGGCCGCGGGGACGCTAAGGCCTGAAATCATCTCAAGATAACCTCAAGATAACCTATTTCTACCCACCGATTGTCTAATACAATGACTCCGGACCTATATTGATGCTTAGTAATGGAGTTGGCTTCAATGACCTAATCTCTTGGGCTCATTTCCTTGTTCTGGTATTCCTCGGCTTAAAAAAAAGGTCCAGCCTAGCTGGCCCACTTGGCCCACCTCTCTTCCTTCTGGTCAAGTCTTCTCTCGTGCTGACCCACCGTAAGACCCACCGTTAACTGTGGGAAAGAACTGAAGATGTCACCGTGACAGATTATAGTGTCTGTGCATGACAGCCAAGACATTCTTGAAGTATTCTATCTTCCCTAGAGCTTTCTTCCTTTCTCCTTCCCCCAACCATCTTCGTACTTTCTAATTCTCTATTCTGCCGCTCTTTCTATTCTCTTTCTCTCTCTCTCTCTACGCAACTTTTATTTATTTTTTATTTAGACAAGTGGATACAGGGATAGAAGACTTCTGGCTCGTGTTAGTAGTGTTTAGAGCTGTCCATTTCCACAGCACATTGTAAACCTTTCCTCTCCCCTCTCTCCTCTTCCCACTACGTTCCCCCTTTTTCCCCTCATCTCCAACGACAACGACCCAGATGGTGAAAGCCGGAGATATAAAGAACAAACAATTGAATCTCACCCTTTCCCCCCCCCCCCCCCTAGTTCAACATTTTGTTTGTGCTCTCAGACATCGAGGCGAACAGCGAGGGAAAGAGAGAGAGAGAGAGAGAGAGAGAGAGAGAGAGAGAGAGAGAGAGAGAGAGGGAGAGGGGGGCGCTTCCGGTACTTAGACATTCAACATCAGAACTGAATTTTTGCTTGAAGTCTGAATTTATATATATATATATATATATATATATATATATATATATATATATATATATATATATATATATGTATATATATATATATATATATATATATATATATACATACAGACTTCTGGACACTTTCCTCTTGTGTTATTGTTTATTGTTTGTGTGGCGGCTTGTTTAGTTTTGCTTGTGAGGTTGATTGTATATGTTTAAGTGATTGGGGGTTACTGCTTTATTAAGTAGCTTGTGCTTCTTGACTTATTATTGTATTTTGTGTGTCTTGGGTGTTTTGCTCTCCTGTGCTATTGTTTGTTTGTCATTGTTAATAGAATTGTCTACCTTGTCGATTTTAAATCTGCTTGACTTCTGATTCCATGTCTGCTTAACTTCTGATTCCATGTCTGCTTAACTTCTGATTTCCTGTCTGCTTGACTTCTGATTCCCTGTCTGCTTGACTTCTGATTCCCTGTCTGCTTGACTTCTGATTCCCTGTCTGCTTGACTTCTGATTCCCTGTCTGCATGCGTGCCATCTGGCCTTTATTGCTTGCTCGACTATGCGATTTCCTGTCTGCTCGCCTGTAGGCCTATTTCCTTTTGTCAGGAACTTAATTGGCGCCCAACTCGCACTTGTATCTCGGTTCCACCCTTGAGCGCTAGTTGAAGTACTCGCTCGCGATCACGCTTCTTATATTAATAATGGCACCTTAGTGCAGGAAGAGATTGGGTGGCACTGGGCAGGTTG